>NW_027183572.1:0-210000 GCF_041296385.1 Aphelocoma coerulescens
GCTGTTTGAAGCGTCTTATCTGCCTCTTCCCATCTCTGGAGCAGTTGGACTGGAAAGCGGCGGCCCATCCTCCGAGATGCAGGCTCCATGCTTGCAGCTGAACCTCGGTCCGCCTGGGACGAAGGAGCAGGGGTAGGGGTTGCACAGCTCACTCGGGATTTCAGTCCAGGGTGAAGGATTGGGGGGTTCTCCCCAGGCGGGCGGCATCGGCTCCCGGAGGCCTCAGGGTGTCTCGTGGCTGGCGATGGTGGTGGTGTGGGGAAAGGCAAAGGGCAGGGATTCTACCTTTCGCTTTTGCCTCCACATTTTGCACCAGTTTTGCCTTCCTTTTTATGGGCCTCAAGGCGGGCTATGCACGGCCCGTACGGCACGTAGTTTCCAGGCGTTCAAAAGTGATTAGGATAAGCAGCCATAATGACAAAGCACTTTTGAAGCCTTTCTGGTGTTGAGCAGTGATAATGACAAAGCATTTTTTGGAGCCTTTCTCCTATTATTAGGCTCTTGCACACTTCAGAACCAAGGGGCCATTGTGACACTGCAGGGCCTTGTATAACCAAGGGGTCATTGTAGCACGGCAGGGCCTCGTGGAATCAAGGGGATCGCAGTGACACTGTGGGGCTCCATGAGGCCACGGGGCCATTCTGACTGTGTGGAAGCAAGGATACCATTGTTACGCTACGGGGCATCATGGAACCGAGGAGGCCATTGTGAAGCAGCGGGGGAACCCGCTGAGACTATTATGACACTTCAAGGCCTTGTGACACCGAAGGGCCATTGTGGACCTGCAGGGCCTCGTGGAACCAATGAGACCATTGTGACATCACAGGGCCTCATGGGAGCCAGGGGCCATTGTGACACAGCCAGGCCTCATAGAACCAAGGGGCCCTTGGGACACTGCGTGGCACCATGGAGCCAAGGAGACCACTGTGACACTACAGGGCATCACGGAACTAAGAACTACGTAACAGTAAGAGGCCCAATGGAATCAAGGGGCCATTGTGACACCACAGGGCCTCATAGAACCAAGGAAACCATTGTGACACTGCAAGGTCTCATGGAAGCAAAGGGCCAGTGTGACACAGCCAGGCCTTGTGGAACCAAGGGGCCACTGTGATCCTGGGGAGCCCAATAGAACCAAGGAGCCATTGTGACACTGCAGGACCTTATGGAATCATGGAGACCACTGTGACACTCTGTGACCTCATGGAACCAGTGGGCCATAGTGGTATTTTGCAGCCCCATGGAAGCAAGGAAACCGTTTGGACACAGCAAGGCCTCATGGAAGCAAGGGGCCTTTGTGCCGCTGTAGAGCCAAGGAGATCACTGTGATATTGCTGGGCCTCAGGGGAACAAAATTGTGATGCTGCAGGGCCCCAAGGATCCAAAGAACATGGAACAGGACTGGTTGGCTTGGCCTCCTGGGGCCACCTGCCTGGTCCGGCTGACCTTGGCATGTTGAGGGTTGCTTCTCATCTGCCCCTGAAATGCTGGAGTTCCTTGCTTTCCTTTCTGTGGGAAAGAACTGTCCTTCTCCTCCAGGGACCCATGGCTGAAATTAGGATTCTACCTCCAAATTTGATTCTATCCGAGGATTGTTCCCATGTGAAACCTGCCAGGACAGACAGCTCAGGCTGGCCTTGACCTCTTAGGGGCCACCTCTCATCTGCCTTCAAAACACGGGGCGGGGGCTGTGCTTTTCTTCCCATGGAAAAAAACATCTTTCAAGTCCAGCCATCCATGGCCAAAACTGGGAATCCACCTCTGAAATTCCATATATCCAAGGAATAGCTCCCAGACAAAAGCTGCCAGGAATGTCCAGCTTCCCTTGCATTCCTGAGGGCCAGCTCTCATCTGCCTTTGAAACACTGGGGCTCCTCACTTTTCTGCCAATGGAAAAGAACTGTCCTTCTTGGCCAGACGTCCATGGACAAAACTGGGATTTGGCCTCCCAAATTCCCTCTATCCAAGGATCGCTCCAAGACAAAAGCTGCCAAGACAAACAGGTCTGGCTGGCCTTGGCCTCCTTGAGCCACCACTAATCAGCCTTTGAAACCCTGGGGCTCTGCCCTTTCCTTCCTGGGGAGAAGAGCTGTCATTCCGGTCCAGGCACCCACAGCTGAAATGGAACTCCACCTCCAAAACTCCCCATATGTCCAAGGGTTGCTTTCAGACAGAAGCTGCAAGGACAGACAGGTCTGGCTTGCCTTGGCCTCTGGTGGCTGCCTCTCATCTGCCTTCAAAACACTGGGGTTCTGTGGTTTCCTTCCTGTAGAAAAGAACCGACCTTCTTGTCCAGGTGCCCGTGGCCTCAAGCACATGATCACTACATAGGGACAAAGGGGCTCTGTGCTCAGTGGAGTGGAGCCTGAGGAGAGTGGAGGAGAGTCCTGGGAGGGCTTGAAGGGTGGTTTCAGAGATGGTGGATCCTTTTGACATAGTAGAGAACAGCCGGCAAAAGAAAGAATTAATGCAAAGGGCAGCTGGGGAGGTCCAGACTGGACACAAGGAGAAAGGAATTTCTCTCCCAGGGCAGTGCTGTGGTGCCACGTGTCCCCCAGAAGGAGTCTGGAGCAGCCCAAGGCTTTGCGTGCCAAGGCAGAGCCAGGCAGGACGCAGAGCCATCAGCAAAGGAAGGGGCCGCTGAGGTGGGGCAGCCGGGGGGATGAGGACAGCCTGCAGGGACAGAGACACAGGGCACGGACACTGTAGGACAGCGTGGGCCGGAGAGGGCAGAGGGATGTGCAGAAGCTGCAAGGCCCTGACAGAGGCAACTTCTGCAGCACTTTGGCCAGGGCTGCTGTCCCTGCCCCTGGGGCCAGTTGGGAGACAAGTGACCCTTGCAGCCCTGGGGCCTCATTGCCTCTTTTTTGCTGCTCAGCAGCCTGGCAGGGGCCACCCCATGGTCCTGCCCTTGGCATTGCACATGCCCACATCCCAGTGCCCTGGGAAGAGTCCCGAGCAATGAGGGAGGGACAGGATCTGCCTTTCCGGCGGCTGGGGCACTGCCTGCAGCCAGCCCGGGCACGGCACAGAGGCACAGAGGGGTTCCATCAGTTAGGGCTGGGAAGATGCTGACAAGTGACTGGGGGAGAATCATTCCCAGCCCTTGACACAGGAAGCCTCTGGCTGCGGGACAATGCAGCTGCAGTTCCTGAAATGATCTCCTCAAGCTGGAACATGCCACTGACTGTGGATTCAGGAAGTACATTCTCTGAGTATCCCTGGTGTAGAACATGAGGACATGCTCAGGGCTTCAGCTCAGTCCAGTAATATTTCCAAGACAAGCCTTTCTATGAAGATGAAATTTCCTGAGAGTGTTTTCCGTTTCCTACTCTTGCGGAATGGGAGGGGGGGAAGGGATAAAGGAATTCTTCATTTTTAAGAGTCCCTAAGGCATGGGAAGTGTAACTTGAGTGCTCTGCAGCAGTTTCCTAAAGTGCTTTCAAGGCACTCCTCTGCCCACGGAGAGCCCCAGCATCACATTTGCTGGACCCGCCAGGCTTAGTCTGACCTGTCCTTTCTCCCACCTGCAAACAGAACCTGTCCCCAGCCAGTGCCCTGCAAACAGGCAGGTTTCTGTAGGGCCAAGGAGAGTGCACAGAGATATGGGGTCTGTGAGTGCTGGCAGGAAGAGATCAGGCACAGGGAAACACCTCCAGGAGGAAGATCTTCAGCAAGCAGAGAGAAGATCAGGCAATGAGAGAAAACAAAAGGCAGAAATGTTGTGGCACGGAGAGCTTAGAGACCTCCACAGGATGCCCTCGAGTGCAGCCCCTCCCTCTGAACAAGCCCCCTCCCCTCCTCTCTCCCTCAGCCAAGCCTCTGCCCTCAGGGCCGGGGCTCCAAGGCGTGAAGCCCCTCCTGTGCAGGCAGAGCTGCAGCAGAGCTGTGGGGCAGCTCTGCAGTCCCGGGCCCAGTTCCCTCTGCAGAGCACAGGGCCGGGAGCATCTGCCTGGCACTGGGGGGCTCTGGGAGGGGGCACAGCTGGCTCAGCTGGCTCAGGGTGACGCTGTCCCCAGTGCCCGGCTGTGGGCAATGCAGCCAGGGAAGGAGCCCCATCTCCCTACATCCAATGCCATCATTAGGACACTTGGCTTTCTTCTTGAGGATTTCCCCTAAGCTCTGAGCTTCCCTCCAGGACGCAAACAGGTCGTGTAGCATCTTTGTGTTACCTGAAAGCCCCACAGTGAGACACAAAAGTTTGATGATGGACAAAGTGCTGTTGGCTTGGTGAAATGAGCCATGTGTGTATTTGGCTACCAATGTGGGGCTGAGACCTCGAGAAGGGGATGGACATTTGATGGGCTGTGGTGGATCGATCTGCTCTCAGCAGTGTTGGGATGGTTTCTAAGGGAAATATGGGAGGGTGATTATCCTCTGTCTGACAAGGGTGAAAGCCCAGAGGATCTTGGAACAGGACAGAGTGACAGAGCACCTCCCCTCACTCTCCACTCACCGCCTTGCCTCACAGAACTCGCTCTATTCTCTCCAAGAGCAGCAGCAATGCTGAGTGTTTCTGACATCCAAAAACAGTCATCCGGGGAGATGAAGAGGAGCTATAAAAACCTCTAGAACACGTTAACAGCTTTTGCCATTCCTGTTCTTGGGCCCTGGGAGTGCCCTTGTGTTAGCTGGGGTTTCAAAGTGTAACACCAGGACAGGTGGCTGTCCCCCTCCCACTTCTGCACAGCAAGGCTGAATTATAAAACCCCCCGGAGCAATTGCCCTGAAACTCATGTCGCACGCAGCCAGCACCAACCAGGGCTGCGGCTGGAGTTGAAGGAAGATCTGCTAGAAAAACAGAAGGGTGTTGTCGGTGATGGAACACGGACTTCGCCGGCCGCATGCAAAGCCAAATTTTCTCGCACAAGTCACATCTTTATATACTGTTCCAAACCAACAGTTCAGCAGCTACAAACTTCAGCTTCTAAGGTTATATGTTTTACATCTCCAAGGGCTACAGATTACCATCTCCTCGCCCAATCTCCCGTTAACTATCCTACTCTTTGTCTCGCCTCTTGCTCTTTGTCTCGCCTCCTGCCAGACGCGGCCCCGGCCCGCCCCGTCTCTCGTCTCTCTCAAGGCCCCCCCACGCCAGCCAAAGCCGTTCTCCGTGGCGACACTCTGAATCCCCATAAGGTGTCAGTGTGTGACAGGAGAAGGATTTGTGGGACATGGCTTTGATTTGGCTGACAGCCGTTTCCCTTAAGCTGTCACTGACTTTTCTCCATGAACAGGTCCCCATGTCCACACACAGCGAATGTCCAACAGCAGCTCCATCAGCCCCTTTCTCCTGCTGCCATTGGCAGACACGCGGCAGCTGCAGCTCCTGCACTTCAGTCTCTTCCTGGGCATCTCCCTGGCTGCCCTCCTGAGCAGCGGCCTCATCATCAGCGCCGGAGCCTGCGGCCAGCACCTGCACACGCCCATGTTCTTCTTCCTGCTGACCCTTGCCCTCACCGACCTGGGCTCCATCTGCACCACTGTCCCCAAAGGCATGCACAATTCCATTTTGGGACACCAGAACCACCTCCTTCGCAGGAGGTGCTGCACAGCCCCTTTCTCTTTCTCTTTCTCTTTCTCTTTCTCTTTCTCTTTCTCTTTCTCTTTCTCTTTCTCTTTCTCCTTCTCTTTCTCTTTCTCTCTTTCTCTCTTCCTCCTCCTCCTCTTCCTCCTCCTCCTCTTCCTCTTCCTCTTCCTCTTCCTCTTCCTCTTCCTCTTCCTCTTCCTCTTCCTCTTCCTCCTCCTCCTCTTCCTCCTCCTCTTCCTCCTCCTCCTCTTCCTCCTCCTCCTCTTCCTCCTCCTCCTCTTCCTCCTCCTCCTCTTCCTCCTCCTCTTCCTCCTCCTCTTCCTCCTCTTCCTCCTCTTCCTCCTCTTCCTCCTCTTCCTCTTCCTCTTCCTCCTCTTCCTCTTCCTCTTCCTCTTCCTCTTCCTCTTCCTCTTCCTCTTCCTCTTCCTCTTCCTCTTCCTCTTCCTCTTCCTCTTCCTCTTCCTCTTCCCCTTCCCCTTCCCCTTCCCCTTCCCCTTCCTCTTCCTCTTCCCCTTCCCCTTCCCCTTCCTCTTCCTCTTCCCCTTCCCCTTCCTCTTCCTCTTCCTCTTCCCCTTCCCCTTCCCCTTCCCCTTCCCCTTCCTCTTCCCCTTCCCCTTCCCCTTCCCCTTCCCCTTCCCCTTCCCCTTCCCCTTCCCCTTCCCCTTCCCCTTCCCCTTCCCCTTCCCCTTCCCCTTCCCCTTCCCCTTCCCCTTCCCCTTCCCCTTCCCCTTCCCCTTCCCCTTCCCCTTCCTCTTCCTCTTCCTCTTCCTCTTCCTCTTCCTCTTCCTCTTCCTCTTCCTCTTCCTCTTCCTCTTCCTCTTCCTCTTCCTCTTCCTCTTCCTCTTCCTCTTCCTCTTCCTCTTCCTCTTCCTCTTCCTCTTCCTCTCTTTCTCTTCCTCATTTCAGTGGAGTTTTCCCTCCTCGCCGCCGTCGAGTGCTACGACCGCTACGTGTCCCTCTGCAAACCCCTGCAAGACGGGACCCTCCTGGGCAGCAGAGCTTGTGCTCACATGGCAGCAGCTGCCTGGGCCAGTGGCTTTCTCAATGCTCTGCTGCACACGGCCACTACGTTTTCCTTGCCCCTGTGCCAGGGCAGTGCCCTGGGCCAGTTCTTGGGTGAAATCCCACACATCCTCAAGCTCTCCTGCTCACACTGCCACCTCAGGGAACTCGGGCTTGTTGTGTTTTCCATCTGTTTAACTTTTGGTTCATTTGTGTTCCTTCTTTTCTCCTATGTGCAGATCTTCAGGGCTGTGCTGAGGATCCCCTCTGAGCAGGGATGGCACAAAGCCTTTTGCACGTGCCTCCCTCACCTGGCCATGGTCTCCCTGTTCCTCAGCACTGGCTTTGTTGCCTGCTTGAAGCCCCCCTCCATCTCCTCCCCATCCCTGGACCTGGCACTGCCAGTTCTGTACTCGGTGCTGCCTCCAGCCCTGAAGTCCCTCATCTACAGCCTGAGGAACCAGGAGCTCAAGGATGCCCTGAGGAAAATGATGACTGGATGCTTTCCAGAAGCAAAAACCTGCCTGTTTTCAGCTCCATAGGCTAAAGTGTAATCATTAGAGGCCCAGCCTGCCTTCTCAGGTTGTTTTGGTGGTGGTGCTTTGGGGGCTTTTTTTCTTCTCCTATGTGAACGTTGTACCCAAAAGATTTTGTTATGCATCTTATTCCCTGTTTACAGGCTTAATTGGGACTGTTGACAGGGACTGTGTCAATAAGGAGTCTGCTCTGTGTGTATTCACATGAAAGAAAGGACCCATCAGCAAGGTCTTTGTTCGAGATCCTTTGGTTGAGTCCATCCCTGAAGCTGGAGGGCAGGGCCAGTTTTGCAGGCGTGGGGCGGGGAAGAGTCCCAGCAGAGCAGCACAGCCAGGGAGCAGCAGAGCTTGGTCTTTTCAGAGCTCCTCTCTTATTACTTCCACTCTCTCCTTTGGAGCCGCTGTGATGGTGTAAGGCCAACAGCTCTGTGCTGGTGGTGTGAGTCCTGCTGCTTGTCACAGGCAGGGACAGGCCATGGGCACTGCTGGGACACAGCTGGGCTCCGCCACAGCAGTTCCATCAGCAAAGGGCATCTCCTGAAGGCACTGCAGGAAGGCTTTGCTCTCCCTGCACAGTCACTGTCAGGAAGAGGCCCAAGGAAGAGACTCTAAAGAGGCTGCCTGTGTTCCTTGTTCTCCCAGGGCTCAGTGGGATGAGATCAGGGTCCCAGTGTGGCCTTCAAGAGACTCAGGTGTGGTTCAGGTTTTGCTTGGTGGTGGCCAGTGCCCACCAGATGGTGAATGGTCTGTGATGAACCTTCCTGGGGCTCTGCAGCTTGTGCCAGGCCTGATGGCAGGGGAATGTTCTTCTGGAGGGACTTGGGAGCTGCCAGGAGAACGCAGGGGACCTGCAGGGACAGTGTGTGCCAGGGATCAGCAGTGAGTGGAGCTCCCTGGGCACAGGCCTGTCCAGGGTGGGCTCACCCAGAGATAAAGGACTGAATGTTTCCTGTGACCCATGAGAGCTCTGCAGCCCCAGGGGACACAGCAGGTACAGGGAAAGGAGTCTGGGCAGCGACTCGTCTGACCCTCTGGGAACTTGCAGAGGAGGATCCAGGGCAGCCCCAGCCCATGCGCCAGCCCTGGAACAAGGCAGGCACCTCGGAGCACCCTCCATGGCCACAGCAGAGCCTGTGTGGGAGGGGGTCCGTGCAGGGAGCACCATCAGCTGCAGAGCTCTGTCTCCCAGCTTGAGCAGCACAGCCCAGCAGAGGCAGCCCATGGCCCCGGGCAGCACAGCCGCCATGCTCTGCAGAGCAGCACCCCCAGCTCGGGGGCTGTGGGCAGCAGGGCAGAGGCTACAGCAAGGGCTGCTCAGGCCAGCACAGACGTGTTCCCCTGGGAAAGGCTCTGTGGGGAGCTGGGATGGGCCAGGAGAAGAGCAGGAGCTCGTGTGTGTGCAGAGGAGCCCTGGCAAGAGGCTGCCCTGTCCCTGGGATAGCAGCAGGAGCAGCCTGAGGAGCCCCAGAGCCAACTCTCTGCTGCTGTGCTGGGCAGCGGGGCCCTGGGGCTGCAGGAGCTGCCCGAGCTGAGGATCTCCTGAGCATTCCAGACACAGAGTCACTGTCCCGCACCTCCAGTGCCTCCAGTTCCTGCTGCAGGGCCAGACAGGACTGGGCTTCTTTGCAGGGCTGGGGCCGGGGCAGGGAGAGGAAAACAATGGACCCTTGATTATAAGACTCCCCTCAGTGTCACAATGCTCTCCATGGTTCCACGAGGCCTTGCAGTGCCACGCTGGCCCCTTGGTTCCTTTGGGCCCCACGCTGTCATTATGGCGCCCTTGGTTACACAAGGCCCCACGGTGACGCAAGGCACCTTTGGTTCTCCGAGGGCCCTCAGCGTCTGTTTTGCCAGTGGGCAGGGTCAGCCCCAAAGACACAGACACCAAGTTCAGGAATAGTGTAATTTATTAGAATGCAAAACTGCAAAGAATCACAAAAGGAGAAGCCCAGCAAAGCACCCAATCATCACTACCAAAGATTGCGTACAGTAATCAAGAAAGAGACAGCACCAGTTACCCTCAGGCCTTGCCATCATCCACATCCTCACATCAGCTGGGGGAAGCTGTCACAGCCAAGGACTGGAGAGCCATTCCCGGACACTGGGAGTTCCTGCAGGTGCATCCACCTTTGCGGGCAACGAGGCTTCAACCTCGCTGTGAGAGGGCCCAGCTTTGACAGCGTTGAACAAACAAGCCGACATCACTGCTAGTGTGGGAACATCTGGTTTCATTCTCCTGTTTGGTTTCTCCCAAAGCCTGGCCAGGGCTCAAGGAGGAACCGAGGGAGTTTGATCCTAAAGCCCCAAACAAGGCCAGATGGGGCCTCGTCCAGTTTCTAAATACAGAAAGGTCAATCCGTGTTTCACCAATGAACATAGAGCATATTGCTACTAATGCTTTGTTAATGAGCAGATACAAATAGAACGTTTGGTTGGAAGGTTCATCTAGATGTCAACTTTGGCTCAGAGCCTGTTGTTCAGGCCTCAGTCAGGGCCTGTTGTTCAGGCCTCACTACTTCAATCAGTCCTTTGACCTAGAGACGAACTGCAACCTTCATAACAATTCTTTTCATACTACAATCTTAGATTTAAGTATTAGAAATTCTTTGTTGACAAGCCAAAATATCATATGGGAAGTGCTTTAAGGGTATCTTTTCACAATCTTCATAGGAATGCTTAACCCAGCCATGATTAAAGAGCTGTCCATGAGTTTGATTCCATTTCCCTTTATACTGGCTGCAATTGAACAGTTTACAGTGTGGGTGCATACAACCTATTCCAGGAGACAACATCCATCCACAGACACTTTTCCCTACATATATTCCTCTTTATCCAATTTAGGAAAGAAATGCCTTTTCTATGAAAAGGCAGTGGTCGGGGATCGCCACCCTCGGTCTAGAGCTCTGTTTTTATCGTGAACTGTGCTCAAGTTTCTAACCCACCATTTGGGTTGGGCCAGATGGGCCAGCCAAGGCCAGTCATCGAATCCTTCTGGACTTCCACGCACCCAGCAATTACTGAGGTTAAATGAGTTCCCTATCTCTGCTCCTGCTGTTAGAAATCTATTTTCCCAACCAGTGCTCTGATTACAAGGACAACATTAAATCAACAAGATCAACAATAGTTTCACTGTTAAGTGGTCCCTTTCTGTCTGCAGAAGTCACTCACTCAGTGGCACATCAGTCTTCACATCGAGCGCCGTGGATCAGAGCACTTTCCAAAGGGACCATTGGGGCAAACAGGGAGATTTGGTCCGGCAGGCTCTGCAAAACAATATCCTGTAACATCTCTTTGTTCTCTCACAGAACACTTGGCTGCAGGGACATGTGCCCATCTTTCTCACCCAGGTTTCAGGATTCAAACAGTGTTGTCTTTGCCTACAGCTCTTACTTCAGCTGGCTCAGGCGGGCCATTTGGCCTCTGGACCCACACTCTGGCTCTGTGATCAGGACTGGTGGATCCAAACCCTTTATCTCCATGAACAGTAGTGATGTGAAGTGGATGTCCTTTTTTCACGGTTGTTTTAAAAACTGGCAATATCAATAACTGTGCTTCCCTGCCGTGGGGTTGAATAATCCAGTGTTGTTCACTATTGTTTAACAGAACCACTTTAATTTCTCCTTGATAATCTGCACCAACCACTCCTCCCACCATATGAACACTTGTCAAGGCCAAGCTTGAGTGAGCAGTTATCAAACCAAAGTGTCCCGGAGGAACCTGAATTCCTGTGCCGGTACTGATAACTCTCATTTGCTTCTGATTTTTCCTAATTAATTCTAATGCGTAAAGGTCCAGCCCTGCAGCCTCTGCGATGGCCCTGTCAGGGGCCATCACCCCCGGAACAATTTCCCAGGAAGTCAAAGTGTCACTGTCCGTGGTTCTATTTGCAAATTGGGTGCAGCCATGCGCATCCAGGGAGTTTTCATTTCCCCAGTGGGCCCATTGTTAAGGATATGGAGCACATCTGGGCGGTGGGTTTTTCATTGCAACACATTCCCATCTCCTATATTTTTCAACTGCTCTTTTAACAATCCTTCATCTGTTCAATCAATTCTGCAGCTTGTGGATAGTCTGGTATATGAAAAACCCAGCAGTCTTACTCACTTTATTTTTCGCAGTAACAGACAAAGCATTCCACGTCCTAGCGTCAGCAAACCCTATAAAAACAGCCACTTTCATCCCTTCCTCCTTCATCTGTTGTATACAATCTCCCACAGTTTCCCAGCGATGCTGGGGTCCTGGCCAGTCCTTTTCTGTAGTGTATTTAGTCTTATATCCCTGAGCAGCCAAAGCTAACAAATGGGTATTTGGAGCATTATTTCACAATGTCATTATATACATGTGAAAACACAAACATCGATTTTTATTATATTATATTATATACATGTAGATCATTATTTTTTGTTATTATTCTCGTTGTTATTATTATTATTTCCTTTGCTCAAACAAATCCAAACTCAAGATTAAAAACTTCTTCTGTTGCTCCATGTGGGAGCATTTCAACAACAATCGTTCCTTCTGTTGGTGCTGTTTCCGAGATGCTGTTAACAAAATTCACCCTCATCTTCCCAAACCCACAAGTTCTTTTCCTTTTGCCATATGAAATTTTGGGATGCATTTTAATACATCCAGTGCTTCAGCTTCTTTCAATTGACGTCCTCATTGCTCGCACGGAGCTCCGACCTCAGCCCACGCCACAGCCAGCAAACCCCAGGGAAGGTCTTCCCATGCGGGAATTTTGGATGGGACCGATTCCTTACACTTACATTTAAAAAGCAGCATTTTGTTGTGATCCGGCCAGACTATACCAAATTTGTTTTACCAGTGGGCAGGGTCAGCACCAAAGACACAGACACCAACTCAAGGAATCAGCGTCATTTACTGTAGTTCAAAGCAGCAAAGACTCACAAAAGGAGAAGCTCAGCAAAGCACCCAATCATCACTACCAAAGATTGCCCGTAGTGATTAAGAAAGAGACAGCAGCAGTTACCCTCAGACTTTACCATCACCCAGAGCCACCCATCAGCTGGGGGAAGCTGTCACAGCCAAGGACTGGAGAGCCATTCCCGGACACTGGGAGTTCCTGCAGGTGCCTCCACCCACAGGTGAGGCTTCCAACCTCCCTGTGAGAGGGCCCACCTTTGATAGTGTTGAACAAACAAACCGACAGCACTTCTAGCGTGGGAACATCTGGTTTCATTCTCCCGTTTGTTTCTCCCAAAGCCTGGCCAGGGCTCAAGGAGGAAACAAGGGAGTTGACTTTGACCATACAGCCCCAAACAAGGCCAGATGTCAGATTTCATGGCCTTGTCCAGCTTCCAAATACAGAAAGGTCAATCCATGTTTCACTAATGGGTGGATACATCTATCAGAGCGCTCATGACCGTGCGCATTTCATGAATGAGCAAGTTCAAAGATAACCTTTGCTTGGAAGGTTCTGATGGTGCCCCAAGCCCCAGGACTGGAGGGACCCCTTGGCTGCGGGGCTGGGAGGGAGGGAGCTGCCCCTTGTTCTCACTCTGCCTCACGCAAAGCTGGGCCGCTCACAAGTGGGGCAGCACAGCAAACAGGCAGCCTGCGAGTCTCTTCCATCCTCGTCTCTTGAGATTTTTCACCTTTGAGCTTAGGGTCTACAAAGGCAACTGCTTTTGGTCCCGCTGTGTATCCCCACGTACAGCAATGCTGCTGAATCCGTCTGTAGCACAGCAGCAGGGGAAAGGCCTCAGCCCTTCAGGGTCAGGAGCTGCCGGGCTCTGCCTGAGCAGCTCAGCCAGCAGGAAGGGAGCTGCTCCACACGGCAACGAGGAGCAAAGCACTGCAGCACCTCCTTCTCGGGCAGAGCCCAAATTCGGTGCGGGAATAACAGAGTTCTTCTCGTGCACTGGTGCATCAGCACTGCAGGTGCTGTGCCCGCAAGCACATGGTTCGAGATCTGCAAAAGAATTCTGCAACTCTTGACTGGGTCAGGATGTCACCAGTGCTAAACTCCACTTTAGTCCAAAGCAACCCGTTTACACCTCTGCTGGTGTCTGCTAGATTTTTTCTTCAGGGTATCCAGACAAAAGTAAACAGAGGAGGAGCCTACATTTTCATTGTTGAGCAGAAATGTATCTCATTTTGCTGTACAATCCTTTTTTAAGACGTGTTATCTCTTTAAAAAAAAAAATTAGAAAAAAGAAAAAACAGAAAAAATATGAAAGAGAAAAAACCAAATGTGTAGTGAAAAATCTTCTGTAACTTTGGATTAAGAGGTAACTGATCTTTTTAAAAAGAGAACAAAGTTATTTACTTTGCAAATGTGCTGATGGCATGGATCCATCTCACTGACCTCAGCATCCTTTTTTAAAGATTTTGGGTTTTGTTGTCAATATTAAGTTATTTTAAATTGTGGTTGAAGCAATAGGAAATTGAAATATGGATTGTGCATGACCGTGTCTTGAGTGTAAAAATATTGCGGTTTGAAACTTGGACCTAAAGTATTGCAAATAAAAGTTACAAATACCAATGGATTGTGTGACAGCAGCTTTTCCTCTAGGAGCATCAGAAAGACTTCATCAGTGTGGCTGTGGGTGCTTTTAGCTTTGTCCTGTGCCACTCTATGATGACATGAAACAGGACTTCACCTGCCACCAGCCCAGGCCACCCTTTGCCACCCCAGCTCCTTGGAGCTTGGACAAGCAGACACAAAGTCTTTCTGCTGCTTCCATTTGATGTGGCCATGATTGAACAAGTACAAGTAAAAGGCAATTCCTGAGAAAGCTGTGTAGATTTATTATACATGCCAAAATTGGGATGCAATTTACTAGGCCGGGACCTGCAATTACAGCTGGGGATAGGGGTAGTCCCTGAGGAAGGCAGAATGGTGGCTAAAATAATGGTGTTAACAAAGGATGAGGAGGAGACTATTGCAGAAGGAGACTTCTGCAGTGTGGGCAGAAGGAGGAGGGCATGGACGCCTTTTGGGCGTGCCCACTTGAAAAAGAGAGCAGAGGGTGGTTTGCCTTTGAATGGCATGATGAAGCTACAGGGAGGAAACAGCAATTACAATGGACTCGACTGCCTCAGGGATTTACAGAATCCCCAAATCTATTTGGTCAGGCCTTAGAAGAACTGATGTGAGAATTTTTACCAATTGGACAGGTACAGATATTACAGTATGTGGACGATTTGTTAGTCTCAGGGGAACAAAAAGAAGAGGTCCAGGAAACAACAATTAAATTATTAAATTTTCTAGCAGAAAAGGGTTTGAAAGTATCAAAAAGGAAGTTGCAATTTGTAGAACCAGAGGTGAAATATTTAGGTCATGTAATTGGGCATGGCTACAAGAAACTAGACTCAAGCAGAATACAGGGAATATTGTCATTGCCAGCACCAAAAACTAAAACTGATGTGAGAAAATTGTTAGGGTTGATTGGATACTGTAAATTATGGATAGAAGGGCATACTAAACTAGTAAAATTCTTGTATGACAAATTAGTAGAGCAAGAACCCTTAACCTGGGATGAAGAAGACAATGACAGGTTGGAAGAATTGAAAAGAAAACTGATAACTGCTCCAGTATTGAGTTTGCCTGATTTAGAAAGGTTATTTGAGTTATTTGTGAATGTTGAAGAAGGAGTGGCTTATGGAGTGCTTGTGCAGGAGTGGTGTGGAGTGAAAAAACCTATCGCTTATGTGTCAAAGTTATTAGACCCAGTGATAAGGGGATGGCAAACCTGTCTCCAGGCTGTTGCAGCCACAGTAACCCTGGTGGGGGAAGGATATAAGTTAACTTTTGGTAACAAGATTAGAGTGTACACTCCACATGATTTGAAAACCATATTAAGTAAAAAAGCTAGCCAATGGATCTCTGACAGCAGACTTTTAAAATATGAACTGATTCTAAATAATATGGAAAATTTGGAGTTAACCACAACCAGAGCAATAAACCCTGCCCAATTTTTATATGGAGAACCAGACAGGGAACTTGAGCATATCTGCATCGAAACCATTGACCTGCAAACGAAAGTCAGGGAGGACTTACTGGAACACCCCTTACTGGAAGGAGAGATCCTCTTTGTGGATGGTTCGTCCAGAGTAATAGAAGGAAAACGAGTTTCAGGGTATGCAGTGATAAATGGAAAAGAGATGAATGTTATAGAAAAAGGAAAACTTTCAGGACAGTGGTCGGCGCAGTGCTGTGAACTTTATGCTTTATTACGAGGACTGTTGTGGCTCAGTTATCAAAAAGGAACTATTTATACTGACTCAAAATATGCATATGGAGTTGTACACACTTTTGGTAAAATCTGGACTGAGAGAGGATTTGTAAATTCAACAGGAAAAACGTTAATGCATGAGAATTTAATAAAAGAGGTACTTGAAGCTTTAAGAGGCCCAGTGGAGATAGCCGTAGTGCATGTAAGGGGACATCAAAGAGGAGACTCCCTGGAGATAAAAGGAAATAATTTGGCCGACCAGATAGCAAAGAAAGCAGCCTTAGGAGATGAAGGAACCATCCTACATTTATCAAGCTTAAAAGAAATACATACAGACTGTTGCAAAGACTCTCAAAGAACTGAGAGAAAAGGGGTATCTTCCCCAAACTACGCCCATTGATTTTGATATTCATAAGTTCCAGCCTGGCGATTGGGTATTAATTAAAACTTGGAAAGATCAGCCATTGACCCCGAAATGGGAAGGCCCTTTTCAAATTTTGCTGACCACAGCAACAGCAATAAGAACTCAAGAAAGAGGATGGACTCATGTCTCCAGGGTGAAAGGACCTGTACAAGCCCCAGCTGAGTGGATGGTAGTCAACTTGACCGACACCAAGCTGACACTAAAGATGAAGCCATGAAAGGACAGATAAAGATGGAGTTTTTAAGATGATTTTTATTTTATTAACTGTTTTAGTAATTTAAGTTTTAAGAATTAGAAGTTGTTGACTTCATGAATACTTGTTAATGTTTAAAGTTTAAAATAGTTATTTATTGAAGAATTTTAACAGAACTTTTTAAATCTGTTTGATGTTTCTCATTACAGATCCAAAGAACTCTGAAGGAATAGAGCATCCTCCCACACACCTAGCAGTCAGACCCTAAAAGGAAAGAAAATAAGTTGACACAAAAGGGAGATTGTCACCGCAACAAGAGGGTAACAGTAACCAATGGGTAAGAATACTGCAAGGGGGAAAGACTGGATCAGGATACACTCTTGCCACAGATAGAGAGTCATGGATCCTCTAATTGGGATTAGAGGGGAGACATGGGTGGGAGAGTGCCCTGTACCGGACCCCTGCTGATATGGGTGCTCCTCATGATTAACATCCAAGCGGGAGGAGCACCATCCTGTGATAAATGTTACTACCCCTTGTATGCGGGAGACTCCCTGACGGCCGTCCTAAGAACCCATTCGAACCCGAGCCCTAATTGTGCCAACTTTTTAGAGCTGCAAACTTGCATAGAGGATGGCCGAACCTATTGGCTTTTTGAGAATGTAGGGACTTTTAAACAGAAATTGCTGGGAGAATGCCCTATGAAGGAGAAATGGATCTGAGAAAGACCCAGTAAAGCAAAAAGAAAAGGCAGGAAAATGGGAGCCAGACCTGATTAGAGAGAAAGAGGTTAAAGGGGTAATTAAGAAGGGACCTGAAATCAGAATAATAGGAGGAAAGAACTTGTTCCTAGATCTAGTTGAGAAAATAAGCCATGAATGGAATATAACTGATTGCTGGATTTGTGGAGATACTCGGATGGCAGAGGTTTGGCCTTGGGAGGGGATTGCTTTGACCCCACAGGAGACCCTAAAGATAATGGAGAAAGAATCGCCAGGAGCAGATGAGAGGAAGGAAGAAGAAACTTGGAGCCTGAGGTCGGGAGTCATCGGAGAAGAATGTGTGTGGAGGAGAGGTCCTAAATATATAGCATATGTGGGTGAGCTTCCCTGCAAAGGTACTTTGTAACAAATGGTACACATCAGTGGTGGATCCCTAAGGCTAAGGATTTATATTGGGCAAGAAAACAAAAACAAGGGTGTACATATGTGGAACGAGAAAATTTGTATGAGTGTATTACCAGGGAACCCAACCCCTTCCAAGATGAACCAAAAATCTCAAAATTCTGGAGTAAGATTGGCATAAACAATGTAAAATTTCATAATTATTGGCGAGCACCAAAAGGGCTCTTCTGGTTATGTGGGAAAATGGCCTATGTTATGCTTCAAAAGGACTGGGCTGGAAGCTGTACCCTAGGCATAATTAGACCCTCCTTTTTCCTACTTCCAAGAATTGAGGGGCAAAGTCTTGGGGTTCCTCTGTATGATGAATTGGCACGGTGAAAAAGGGACATCCAGATAGGAGGAACCCAGAAGTGGGAGGAGGATGAGTGGCCACCTGAGCGGATCATAGCCACCTATGGTCCTGCAACTTGGGCCCAGGATGGATCATGGGGGTACAGGACTCCAATATATATGTTGAATAGAATTATCTGCCTTCAAGCACTGGTGGAAATAATATCTAATCAATCCACCCTAGCTCTGGACTTACTTTCTGCACAATCCAGACAAATGAGAACTATGATATACCAAAATAGGCTGGCCCTAGATTACCTGCTAGCCGAGGAAGGTGGTGTGTGTGGAAAGTTTAATTCTTCAGAGTGCTGTGTAGAAATCGATGACCACAGTGAAGCTATCAAAAATATAACTACTAACATCAGAAAACTAGCCCATGTTCCTGTGCAAAGGTGGACCCCGCTGTTTAAATCTAACTGGTGGGACAACCTACTAACCGGAGAGTGGTGGAAGAAGGCATTGATAATTGTTGGACCCTCGTTTGCTGGTTTCATATTCCTGCCGTGTTTAATCCCCTGTTTTGTTAGACTTAAAACTTCTGTTGTGCAGAATATGCCCCTCATTCAAGAATAACAGACACAAAACAAGGAGAAAGTTGCAAGAATTAGAGTGCTGCAAGCGGATGAATTAGAAGAGGATCAGGAAGGAAAGGAAGTCCCTGAAGCGGCAAAAGAAATTTATAAGAAATACCAAAGGCTGCAAAAGATTTATAAGACTTATGAGGACACTGCCTAATAAAAACTGTTGAAATGTGATGAGATGGTTGATGCAGGCAAGAGCCCGATCAAAGTTTTAGAGGGGGGAGTTGTAATAAATGGTTAAAAGTTTTTTTTCTTTTGGTTAAAAAGAAGTTAATATTTACTTGTTATGTGCAGTTAATAAGTTGATTATTATTGCGACTGTGCGGGTGTAATGCTGCTATGTGATCGCTAGATGGTGACACCAATGGGGAAGAGTGGTGGGTCTATAGAAAAAAGGGGAACGTTCTGGAATGTTGTTAAGATGACTTTGAATCAGGGGGATGGGGAGCAGAAGAATTCGTTTGTCAGGAACAATGCATCTAGCTTGGTCAGCATACCAGAGCAGGAAGAAAAAAGATAAGAGACTGCCGATAAGACCAGTGGGAGCCTCAGACAGACATCCTGCCCTTCCCAAAACTAGCTCAAACCAGTACCAAAGCTTAAACCCAGGCCAAAGGTATAAAAGAGCACGCTCAAGAGAGAAAGGTGAAAAGTTCAGACGAGGAAGACTCCCATGACTTCATCACAAGAAACCCCAGGAGACCCCTACCACAACCACCAGACAACACTGCGCAAGCTCTATGCGGATGTAAATGACTTTTGAGTTCATTATAATACGAAGCGAAGCTGGGTGGGGCTAGGTGATGAATATGTATAAGTTTGTTAGGAAACTTAAAAATATAGAACTTGTAACCCGATAAATACCGTGGAGAATGCAGCTGTCGGCAGGCGTGATTTTGGAGGAGCGATTCCCGGTGCATCCCAGCGCTGGAATAAAGCATACCCACCTACTTTACTACTTATTCTAGTAATAAGAGGTCCCTGAGGCCCTCCAAAGTCATCATGGAGGCTTGGTTCCATGAGGTTCCATTATGTGCCACTGGTCATCTTGGTTCCAGGAGTTTCCTTAATGTCACAATGCTCTCCAGGCTTCCATTAGGCCCTGCTTTGCCACAATGGTCCCCTTGTTTCCATGAGGCCCCGCTGTGTCACAATGGACCTATGGTTCCGTGATGTTGCGTGGTGTCACCGTGCTCTTCTTGAATCCGCCGTGTAACAATGGACCATTGGTTCCATGCAGCCGTGTCACAATGGGCTCCTTGATTCCATGATTCCCCACGGTGTCACAATGGAGCCTTGTTTCTAGGAGGTTCTGTACTGTCACAATTGTCTCCTTGATGCCATCAGCCCCTGCAGTGTCACAATGGCTCCTTGGTTCCATGAGGAACACAATAGCTTGGCATAAGAATTGAGCAACAGCTGCTGAACACACCTGGCAACATCTGCTTGCATCAAAAGAGTGCTTCAAGCTGACAATGGCACCAGCAGCTTCCATCTGCAACAGAGACCCAGGAAAGGACAGGCCGTGCCAGTTTGGACAAATGTGGAGGAAAATATCCTCTGATAGAAGGCAGGTTACACCCAGCCCTCCCCCACCAGGTTCGGGAAAAAAGAATTTTCCTGGGAAGAAAGTGAAAGAGATAAACTCTCTTTTTTTAACAAACTCACAGGAAAAGGATAACAATGCTAAATATTAAAACCTCTCGCTGTGGAGAGAAAGCTGGGATAATTTGAGAGTCCTTCCGTGTTTCGGTGGGGTCTCCTGAAACATCCATAGACAGAGAGGCCCGTGCAAAGAAATAGGGAGTGATTCTTGAGAGAAGTTTCAGAGCTCTTTCTTCTCCAGCCACATGGGCGGGGCACTGCCAAAGAACTGAGCAATCACGGCACAAGCAGGGCCCTCCTGGCACAGGGCAACACAAAATAAGCAGTGCTGAACAGGATTAGGGCACATGTCAGCAGGGAGCAGGGAGACCCCGTGCCCAGGCCATGCCTCTACCCCAGGGTCCCCTCTCCCATGACCTCATGGCAGGGGGGAGGAACCCCAACACTTCCGTAGGTGTAGTCTCTCTCCTCCTCCTTGCAGCTGGCTCATGGGCCCACATTCAGGGCCCCCACCTCGGGAGAAAATACTCCCAATGTGGTCTGATGTTGAAACAGTCAAGAAGAGAAGAAGGGAAAAAAACCCCCAAAGTCCCAGGAAAACAAAGTTCAACTCTCCATCTCCCTCCAGAGAAAAGGAGCTGAAAACTGGCTAAAAAGAAACAAAGTTGCTTCCTCTGCTCTTGCTGCAAGCAGGATGCAGAGGAGTGTGTATGTGTGTCCTTGAACAAACGCTCTGAGAAGTTTGTCCGGGTTTTTTTCCCTCTCCCCCCTCTCAGGCTCAGTTGAAAGGCACAGAAATGCACAAAGTTCACTTCTGGGCATAGAGCAGTGATAGGGGATACACATGATAAAGTCACCCCAAGACACAGGGACAGAGAATTCAGTGGAAGGACTCCGAGAATTCTGCTCCCAGAGATCATTCCTGCTCACACTGACCCTTGCAGAAAGGGGACATCGTTCCAGGCAGCCTGTACTGAGCATGTGGCTCCTGAGTGGGGTTTGTTGTTTAGGAAACCTGCTCCGGCTTTTTCATTCTTTCCTTGCAAACAGGAAAACTTCTCCTGGGGCTGTGTGCAGGCAGAGCCCTGAGGAGAGCAGGTGGCACATGGTGCAGTGGGCTGGGACAGCCAGCTGCAAAGCTCAAGGGAAGAAGCCCAAAGTGTCACAATGGCTCCTTGCCTTCACATGCAACACCTGGGTCACAATGGTCTCCTTGATTCCATGAGGCTCCACTGTGTCACAATGGCTCCTTGGTTCCATCAGGTTCCGCAGTGTCACCATGGTCTCCTTTGATCCGCATTGTCATCATGGACAATTGGTTCCATGAGGCCCCGCAGTGTCACAATGGTCCCTTGCTTCCATAGCTTTTACGTTGTAACAATGGACTCCTTGCTTCTATGAGCTAGCCTGCTTTTTGCAGAGGTGTCTTTGGTTCCAACAAGGCCCCGCTGTGTCTCAGTGCACCCCGGGTTCCATGTGGATCTGGAGTATCACAAAGGCTCCTTGGTTCCACCAGGTCCTGCTGTGTCACAATGGGTCCTGAGGTCCCTGAGGCCCTCCAAAGTCATCATGGAGGCTTGGTGCCATGAGGTTCCATTATGTGCCAGTGGTCATCTTGGTTCCAGGAGTTTCCTTAGTGTCACAATGCTCTCCATGCTTCCATGATTCCCCACAATGTCCCAATGCTCTCCATGCTTCCATTAGGCCCTGCTTTGCCACAATGGTCTCCTTGTTTCCATGAGGCCCCGCTGTGTCGCAATGGACGCATGGTTCCGTGATGTTGCATGGTGTCACCGTGCTCTTCTTGAATCCGCAGTGGAACAATGGACCATTGGTTCCATGCGGCCTGGCTGTGTCACAATGGGCTCCTTGATTCCATGATTCCCCACGGTGTCACAATGGAGCCTTGTTTCTAGGAGGTTCTGTACTGTCACAATTGTCTCCTTGATGCCATCAGCCCCTGCAGTGTCACAATGGCTCCTTGGTTCCATGAGGAACACAATAGCTTGGCATAAGCATTGAGCAACAGCTGCTGAACACACCTGGCAACATCTGCTTGCATCAAAAGAGGGCTTCAAGCTGACAATGGCACCAGCAGCTTCCATCTGCAACAGAGACCCAGGAAAGGACAGGCTGTGCCGGTTTGGACAAATGTGGAGGAAAATATCCTCTGATAGAAGGCAGGTTACACCCAGCCCTCCCCCACCAGGTTCGGGAAAAAAGAATTTTCCTGGGAAGAAAGTGAAAGAGATAAAAACTATTTTTTTAACAAACACACAGGAAAAAGAGAACAATGCTAAATGTTAAAACCTCTCGCTGTGGAGAGAAAGCTGGGATAATTTGAGAGTCTTTCCGTGTTTCGGTGGGGTCTCCTGAAACATCCATAGACAGCGAGGCCCGTGCAAAGAAACAGGGAGCGATTCTTGAGAGAAGTTTCAGAGCTCTTTCTTCTCCAGCCACATGGGCGGGGCACTGCCAAAGAACTGAGCAATCACAGCACAACCAGGGCCCTCCTGGCACAGGGCAACACAAAATAAGCAGTGCTGAACAGGATTAGGGCACATGTCAGCAGGGAGCAGGGAGACCCCCGTGCCCAGGCCATGCCTCTACCCCAGCGTCCCCTCTCCCATGACCTCA
This sequence comes from Aphelocoma coerulescens, assembly GCF_041296385.1. Lineage (NCBI taxonomy): Eukaryota > Metazoa > Chordata > Aves > Passeriformes > Corvidae > Aphelocoma > Aphelocoma coerulescens. Next base: position 22,221 of record NW_027183572.1, read on the forward strand.
TGGCAGGGGGGAGGAACCCCAACACTTCCGTAGGTGTAGTCTCTCTCCTCCTCCTTGGAGCTGGCTCATGGGCCCACATTCAGGGCCCCCACCTCGGGAGAAAATTCTCCCAGTGTGGTCTGATGTTGAAAGAGTCAAGAAGAGAAGAAGGGAAAAAAAAACCCAAAGTCCCAGGAAAACAAAGTTCAACTCTCCATCTCCCTCCAGAGAAAAGGAGCTGAAAACTGGCTCAAAAGAAACCAAGTTGCTTCCTCTGCTCTTGCTGCAAGCAGGATGCAGAGGAGTGTGTATGTGTGTCCTTGAACAAACGCTCTGAGAAGTTTGTCCGGTTTTTTTCCCTCTTCCCCCTCTCAGGCTCAGTTGAAAGGCACAGAAATGCACAAAGTTCACTTCTGGGCATAGAGCAGTGATAGGGGATACACATGATAAAGTCACCCCAAGACACAGGGACAGAGAATTCAGTGGAAAGACTCCGAGAATTCTGCTCCCAGAGATCATTCATTCCTGCTCACCCTGACCCTTGTAGAAAGGGGACATCGTTCCAGGCAGCCTGTACTGAGCATGTGGCTCCTGAGTGGGGTTTGTTGTTTAGGAAACCTGCTCCGGCTTTTCCATTCTTTCCTTGCAAACAGGAAAACTTCTCCTGGGGCTGTGTGCAGGCAGAGCCCTGAGGAGAGCAGGTGGCACATGGTGCGCTGGGCTGGGACAGCCAGCTGCAGAGCTCAAGGGAAGAAGCCCAAAGTGTCACAATGGCTCCTTGCCTTCACATGCAACACCTGGGTCACAATGGTCTCCTTGATTCCATGAGGCCCCACTGTGTCACAATGGCTCCTTGGTTCCATCAGGTTCCGCAGTGTCACCACGGTCTCCTTTGATCCGCACTGTCATCATGGACAATTGGTTCCATGAGGCCCCGCAGTGTCACAATGGTCCCTTGCTTCCATAGCTTTTATGTTGTAACAATGGACTCCTTGCTTCTATGAGCTAGCCTGCTTTTTGCAGAGGTGTCTTTGGTTCCAACAAGGCCCCGCTGTGTCTCAGTGCACCCTGGCTTCCATGTGGATGTGGAGTATCACAAAGGCTCCTTGGTTCCACCAGGTCCTGCTGTGTCACAATGGGTCCTGTGGTCCCCGAGGCCCTCCAAAGTCATTGTGGAGGCTTGCTTCCATGAGGTTCCATTATGTGCCAGTGGTCATCTTGGTTCCAGGAGTTTCCTTAGTGTCACAATGCTCTCCATGCTTCCATTAGGCCCTGCTTTGCCACAATGGTCCCCTTGTTTCCATGAGGCCCCGCTGTGTCACAATGGACCTATGGTTCCATGATGTTGCGTGGTGTCACCGTGCTCTTCTTGAATCCGCCGTGTAACCATGGACCATTGGTTCCATGCAGCCGTGTCACAATGGGCTCCTTGATTCCATGATTCCCCACGGTGTCACAATGGAGCCTTGTTTCTAGGAGGTTCTGTACTGTCACAATTGCCTCCTTGATGCCATCAGCCCCTGCAGTGTCACAATGGCTCCTTGGTTCCATGAGGAACACAATAGCTTGGCATAAGCATTGAGCAACAGCTGCTGAACACACCTGGCAACATCTGCTTGCATCAAAAGAGGGCTTCAAGCTGACAATGGCACCAGCAGCTTCCATCTGCAACAGAGACCCAGGAAAGGACAGGCTGTGCCGGTTTGGACAAATGTGGAGGAAAATATCCTCTGATAGAAGGCAGGTTACACCCAGCCCTCCCCCACCAGGTTTTTGGAAAAAAGAACTTTCCTGGGAAGAAAGTGAAAGAGATAAAAACAATTTTTTTAACAAACACACAGGAAAAGGATAGCAATGCTAAATATTAAAAGCTCTCGCTGTGCAGAGAAAGCTGGGATAATTTGAGAGTCCTTCTGTGTTTCGGTGGGGTCTCCTGAAACATCCATAGACAGCGAGGCCCGTGCAAAGAAACAGGGAGCCATTCTTGAGAGAAGTTTCAGAGCTCTTTCTTCTCCAGCCACATGGGCGGGGCACTGCCAAAGAACTGAGCAATCACAGCACAACCAGGGCCCTCCTGGCACAGGGCAACACAAAATAAGCAGTGCTGAACAGGATTAGGGCACATGTGAGCAGGGAGCAGGGAGACCCCGTGCCCAGGCCATGCCTCTACCCCAGGGTCCCCTCTCCCATGACCTCATGGCAGGGGGGAGGAACCCCAACACTTCCGTAGGTGTAGTCTCTCTCCTCCTCCTTGCAGCTGGCTCATGGGCCCACATTCAGGGCCCCCACCTCGGGAGAAAATTCTCCCAATGTGCTCTGATGTTGAAAGAGTCAAGAAGAGAAGAAGGGGAAAAAACCCCCAAAGTCCCAGGAAAACAAAGTTCAACTCTCCATCTCCCCCCAGAGAAAAGGAGCTGAAAACTGGCTAAAAAGAAACAAAGTTGCTTCCTCTGCTCTTGCTGCAAGCAGGATGCAGAGGAGTGTGTATGTGTGTCCTTGAACAAACGCTCTGAGAAGTTTGTCCGGTTTTTTTTCCTCTCCCCCCTCTCAGGCTCAGTTGAAAGGCACAGAAATGCACAAAGTTCACTTCTGGGCATAGAGCAGCAATAGGGGATACACACAATAAAGTCACCCCAAGACACAGGGACAGAGAATTCAGTGGAAAGACTCCGAGAATTCTGCTCCCAGAGATCATTCATTCCTGCTCACCCTGACCCTTGTAGAAAGGGGACATCGTTCCAGGCAGCCTGTACTGAGCATGTGGCTCCTGAGTGGGGTTTGTTGTTTAGGAAACCTGCTCCGGCTTTTCCATTCTTTCCTTGCAAACAGGAAAACTTCTCCTGGGGCTGTGTGCAGGCAGAGCCCTGAGGAGAGCAGGTGGCACATGGTGCGCTGGGCTGGGACAGCCAGCTGCAGAGCTCAAGGGAAGAAGCCCAAAGTGTCACAATGGCTCCTTGCCTTCCCATGCAACACCTGGGTCACAATGGTCTCCTTGATTCCATGAGGCCCCACTGTGTCACAATGGCTCCTTGGTTCCATCAGGTTCCGCAGTGTCACCATGGTCTCCTTTGATCCGCACTGTCATCATGGACAATTGGTTCCATGAGGCCCCGCAGTGTCACAATGGTCCCTTGCTTCCATAGCTTTTACGTTGTAACAATGGACTCCTTGCTTCTATGAGCTAGCCTGCTTTTTGCAGAGGTGTCTTTGGTTCCAACAAGGCCCCGCTGTGTCTCAGTGCACCCTGGCTTCCATGTGGATGTGGAGTATCACAAAGGCTCCTTGGTTCTACCAGGTCCTGCTGTGTCACAATGGGTCCTGTGGTCCCTGAGGCCCTCCAAAGTCATTGTGGAGGCTTGCTTCCATGAGGTTCCATTATGTGCCAGTGGTCATCTTGGTTCCAGGAGTTTCCTTAGTGTCACAATGCTCTCCATGCTTCCATTAGGCCCTGCTTTGCCACAATGGTCCCCTTGTTTCCATGAGGCCCCGCTGTGTCACAATGGACCTATGGTTCCATGATGTTGCGTGGTGTCACCGTGCTCTTCTTGAATCCGCCGTGTAACCATGGACCATTGGTTCCATGCAGCCGTGTCACAATGGGCTCCTTGATTCCATGATTCCCCACGGTGTCACAATGGAGCCTTGTTTCTAGGAGGTTCTGTACTGTCACAATTGCCTCCTTGATGCCATCAGCCCCTGCAGTGTCACAATGGCTCCTTGGTTCCATGAGGAACACAATAGCTTGGCATAAGCATTGAGCAACAGCTGCTGAACACACCTGGCAACATCTGCTTGCATCAAAAGAGGGCTTCAAGCTGACAATGGCACCAGCAGCTTCCATCTGCAACAGAGACCCAGGAAAGGACAGGCTGTGCCGGTTTGGACAAATGTGGAGGAAAATATCCTCTGATAGAAGGCAGGTTACACCCAGCCCTCCCCCACCAGGTTTTTGGAAAAAAGAACTTTCCTGGGAAGAAAGTGAAAGAGATAAAAACTATTTTTTTAACAAACACACAGGAAAAGGATAGCAATGCTAAATATTAAAAGCTCTCGCTGTGCAGAGAAAGCTGGGATAATTTGAGAGTCCTTCCGTGTTTCGGTGGGGTCTCCTGAAACATCCATAGACAGCGAGGCCCGTGCAAAGAAACAGGGAGCCATTCTTGAGAGAAGTTTCAGAGCTCTTTCTTCTCCAGCCACATGGGCGGGGCACTGCCAAAGAACTGAGCAATCACAGCACAACCAGGGCCCTCCTGGCACAGGGCAACACAAAATAAGCAGTGCTGAACAGGGTTAGGGCACATGTGAGAAGGGAGCAGGGAGACCCCCGTGCCCAGGCCATGCCTCTACCCCAGGGTCCCCTCTCCCATGACCTCATGGCAGGGGGGAGGAACCCCAACACTTCCGTAGGTGTAGTCTCTCTCCTCCTCCTTGCAGCTGGCTCATGGGCCCACATTCAGGGCCCCCACCTCGGGAGAAAATTCTCCCAATGTGCTCTGATGTTGAAAGAGTCAAGAAGAGAAGAAGGGAAAAAAACCCCCAAAGTCCCAGGAAAACAAAGTTCAACTCTCCATCTCCCCCCAGAGAAAAGGAGCTGAAAACTGGCTAAAAAGAAACAAAGTTGCTTCCTCTGCTCTTGCTGCAAGCAGGATGCAGAGGAGTGTGTATGTGTGTCCTTGAACAAACGCTCTGAGAAGTTTGTCCGGTTTTTTTTCCTCTCCCCCCTCTCAGGCTCAGTTGAAAGGCACAGAAATGCACAAAGTTCACTTCTGGGCATAGAGCAGCAATAGGGGATACACACAATAAAGTCACCCCAAGACACAGGGACAGAGAATTCAGTGGAAAGACTCCGAGAATTCTGCTCCCAGAGATCATTCATTCCTGCTCACCCTGACCCTTGTAGAAAGGGGACATCGTTCCAGGCAGCCCGTACTGAGCATGTGGCTCCTGAGTGGGGTTTGTTGTTTAGGAAACCTGCTCCGGCTTTTCCATTCTTTCCTTGCAAACAGGAAAACTTCTCCTGGGGCTGTGTGCAGGCAGAGCCCTGAGGAGAGCAGGTGGCACATGGTGCGCTGGGCTGGGACAGCCAGCTGCAGAGCTCATGGGAAGAAGCCCAAAGTGTCACAATGGCTCCTTGCCTTCACATGCAACACCTGGGTCACAATGGTCTCCTTGATTCCATGAGGCCCCACTGTGTCACAATGGCTCCTTGGTTCCATCAGGTTCCGCAGTGTCACCATGGTCTCCTTTGATCCGCACTGTCATCATGGACAATTGGTTCCATGAGGCCCCGCAGTGTCACAATGGTCCCTTGCTTCCATAGGTTTGATGTTGTAACAAAGGACTCCTTGCTTCTATGAGCTAGCCTGCTTTTTGCAGAGGGGTCTTTGGTTCCAACAAGGCCCCGCTGTGTCTCAGTGCACCCTGGCTTCCATGTGGATCTGGAGTATCACAAAGGCTCCTTGGTTCCACCAGGTCCTGCTGTGTCACAATGGGTCCTGTGGTCCCTGAGGCCCTCCAAAACCATCGTGGAGGCTTGCTTCCATGAGGTTCCATTATGTGCCAGTGGTCATCTTGGTTCCAGGAGTTTCCTTAGTGTCACAATGCCCTCCATGCTTCCATTAGGCCCTGCTTTGCCACAATGGTCCCCTTGTTTCCATGAGGCCCCGCTGTGTCACAATGGACCTATGGTTCCATGATGTTGCGTGGTGTCACCGTGCTCTTCTTGAATCCGCCGTGTAACCATGGACCATTGGTTCCATGCGGCGTGTCACAATGGGCTCCTTGATTCCATGATTCCCCACGGTGTCACAATGGAGCCTTGTTTCTAGGAGGTTCTGTACTGTCACAATTGCCTCCTTGATGCCATCAGCCCCTGCAGTGTCACAATGGCTCCTTGGTTCCATGAGGAACACAATAGCTTGGCATAAGCATTGAGCAACAGCTGCTGAACACACCTGGCAACATCTGCTTGCATCAAAAGAGGGCTTCAAGCTGACAATGGCACCAGCAGCTTCCATCTGCAACAGACACCCAGGAAAGGACAGGCTGTGCCGGTTTGGACAAATGTGGAGGAAAATATCCTCTGATAGAAGGCAGGTTACACCCAGCCCTCCCCCACCAGGTTTTTGGAAAAAAGAACTTTCCTGGGAAGAAAGTGAAAGAGATAAAAACTATTTTTTTAACAAACACACAGGAAAAGGATAGCAATGCTAAATATTAAAAGCTCTCGCTGTGCAGAGAAAGCTGGGATAATTTGAGAGTCCTTCCGTGTTTCGGTGGGGTCTCCTGAAACATCCATAGACAGAGAGGCCCGTGCAAAGAAACAGGGAGCGATTCTTGAGAGAAGTTTCAGAGCTCTTTCTTCTCCAGCCACATGGGCGGGGCACTGCCAAAGAACTGAGCAATCACAGCACAACCAGGGCCCTCCTCGCACAAGGCAACACAAAATAAGCAGTGCTGAACAGGGTTAGGGCACATGTGAGCAGGGAGCAGGGAGACCCCGTGCCCAGGCCATGCCTCTACCCCAGGGTCCCCTCTCCCATGACCTCATGGCAGGGGGGAGGAACCCCAACACTTCCGTAGGTGTAGTCTCTCTCCTCCTCCTTGGAGCTGGCTCATGGGCCCACATTCAGGGCCCCCACCTCGGGAGAAAATTCTCCCAATGTGCTCTGATGTTGAAAGAGTCAAGAAGAGAAGAAGGGAAAAAAACCCCCAAAGTCCCAGGAAAACAAAGTTCAACTCTCCATCTCCCCCCAGAGAAAAGGAGCTGAAAACTGGCTAAAAAGAAACAAAGTTGCTTCCTCTGCTCTTGCTGCAAGCAGGATGCAGAGGAGTGTGTATGTGTGTCCTTGAACAAACGCTCTGAGAAGTTTGTCCGGTTTTTTTTTCTCTCCCCCCTCTCAGGCTCAGTTGAAAGGCACAGAAATGCACAAAGTTCACTTCTGGGCATAGAGCAGCAATAGGGGATACACACAATAAAGTCACCCCAAGACACAGGGACAGAGAATTCAGTGGAAAGACTCCGAGAATTCTGCTCCCAGAGATCATTCATTCCTGCTCACACTGACCCTTGTAGAAAGGGGACATCGTTCCAGGCAGCCTGTACTGAGCATGTGGCTCCTGAGTGGGGTTTGTTGTTTAGGAAACCTGCTCCGGCTTTTCCATTCTTTCCTTGCAAACAGGAAAACTTCTCCTGGGGCTGTGTGCAGGCAGAGCCCTGAGGAGAGCAGGTGGCACATGGTGCGCTGGGCTGGGACAGCCAGCTGCAGAGCTCAAGGGAAGAAGCCCAAAGTGTCACAATGGCTCCTTGCCTTCACATGCAACACCTGGGTCACAATGGTCTCCTTGATTCCATGAGGCCCCACTGTGTCACAATGGCTCCTTGGTTCCATCAGGTTCCGCAGTGTCACCATGGTCTCCTTTGATCCGCATTGTCATCATGGACAATTGGTTCCATGAGGCCCCGCAGTGTCACAATGGTCCCTTGGTTCCATAGCTTTTACGTTGTAACAAAGGACTCCTTGCTTCTATGAGCTAGCCTGCTTTTTGCAGAGGTGTCTTTGGTTCCAACAAGGCCCCGCTGTGTCTCAGTGCACCCTGGCTTCCATGTGGATGTGGAGTATCACAAAGGCTCCTTGGTTCTACCAGGTCCTGCTGTGTCACAATGGGTCCTGTGGTCCCTGAGGCCCTCCAAAACCATCGTGGAGGCTTGCTTCCATGAGGTTCCATTATGTGCCAGTGGTCATCTTGGTTCCAGGAGTTTCCTTAGTGTCACAATGCTCTCCATGCTTCCATTAGGCCCTGCTTTGCCACAATGGTCCCCTTGTTTCCATGAGGCCCCGCTGTGTCACAATGGACCTATGGTTCCGTGATGTTGCGTGGTGTCACCGTGCTCTTCTTGAATCCGCCGTGTAACCATGGACCATTGGTTCCATGCAGCCGTGTCACAATGGGCTCCTTGATTCCATGATTCCCCACGGTGTCACAATGGAGCCTTGTTTCTAGGAGGTTCTGTACTGTCACAATTGCCTCCTTGATGCCATCAGCCCCTGCAGTGTCACAATGGCTCCTTGGTTCCATGAGGAACACAATAGCTTGGCATAAGCATTGAGCAACAGCTGCTGAACACACCTGGCAACATCTGCTTGCATCAAAAGAGGGCTTCAAGCTGACAATGGCACCAGCAGCTTCCATCTGCAACAGAGACCCAGGAAAGGACAGGCTGTGCCGGTTTGGACAAATGTGGAGGAAAATATCCTCTGATAGAAGGCAGGTTACACCCAGCCCTCCCCCACCAGGTTTTTGGAAAAAAGAACTTTCCTGGGAAGAAAGTGAAAGAGATAAAAACTATTTTTTTAACAAACACACAGGAAAAGGATAGCAATGCTAAATATTAAAAGCTCTCGCTGTGCAGAGAAAGCTGGGATAATTTGAGAGTCTTTCCGTGTTTCGGTGGGGTCTCCTGAAACATCCATCGACAGCGAGGCCCGTGCAAAGAAACAGGGAGCGATTCTTGAGAGAAGTTTCAGAGCTCTTTCTTCTCCAGCCACATGGGCGGGGCACTGCCAAAGAACTGAGCAATCACGGCACAAGCAGGGCCCTCCTGGCACAGGGCAACACAAAATAAGCAGTGCTGAACAGGATTAGGGCACATGTCAGCAGGGAGCAGGGAGACCCCCGTGCCCAGGCCATGCCTCTACCCCAGCGTCCCCTCTCCCATGACCTCATGGCAGGGGGGAGGAACCCCAACACTTCCGTAGGTGCAGTCTCTCTCCTCCTCCTTGGAGCTGGCTCATGGGCCCACATTCAGGGCCCCCACCTCGGGAGAAAATTCTCCCAGTGTGGTCTGATGTTGAAACAGTCAAGAAGAGAAGAAGGGAAAAAAAACCCCAAAGTCCCAGGAAAACAAAGTTCAACTCTCCATCTCCCTCCAGAGAAAAGGAGCTGAAAACTGGCTCAAAAGAAACAAGGTTGCTTCCTCCGCTCTTGCTGCAAGCAGGATGCAGAGGAGTGTGTATGTGTGTCCTTGAACAAACCCTCTGAGAAGTTTGTCCGGTTTTTTTCCCTCTTCCCCCTCTCAGGCTCAGTTGAAAGGCACAGAAATGCACAAAGTTCACTTCTGGGCATAGAGCAGTGATAGGGGATACACATGATAAAGTCACCCCAAGACACAGGGACAGAGAATTCAGTGGAAAGACTCCGAGAATTCTGCTCCCAGAGATCATTCATTCCTGCTCACCCTGACCCTTGTAGAAAGGGGACATCGTTCCAGGCAGCCTGTACTGAGCATGTGGCTCCTGAGTGGGGTTTGTTGTTTAGGAAACCTGCTCAGGCTTTTCCATTCTTTCCTTGCAAACAGGAAAACTTCTCCTGGGGCTGTGTGCAGGCAGAGCCCTGAGGAGAGCAGGTGGCACATGGTGCGCTGGGCTGGGACAGCCAGCTGCAGAGCTCAAGGGAAGAAGCCCAAAGTGTCACAATGGCTCCTTGCCTTCACATGCAACACCTGGGTCACAATGGTCTCCTTGATTCCATGAGGCCCCACTGTGTCACAATGGCTCCTTGGTTCCATCAGGTTCCGCAGTGTCACCACGGTCTCCTTTGATCCGCACTGTCATCATGGACAATTGGTTCCATGAGGCCCCGCAGTGTCACAATGGTCCCTTGCTTCCATAGCTTTTATGTTGTAACAATGGACTCCTTGCTTCTATGAGCTAGCCTGCTTTTTGCAGAGGTGTCTTTGGTTCCCACAAGGCCCCGCTGTGTCTCAGTGCACCCTGGCTTCCATGTGGATGTGGAGTATCACAAAGGCTCCTTGGTTCTACCAGGTCCTGCTGTGTCACAATGGGTCCTGTGGTCCCTGAGGCCCTCCAAAACCATCGTGGAGGCTTGCTTCCATGAGGTTCCATTATGTGCCAGTGGTCATCTTGGTTCCAGGAGTTTCCTTAGTGTCACAATGCTCTCCATGCTTCCATTAGGCCCTGCTTTGCCACAATGGTCCCCTTGTTTCCATGAGGCCCCGCTGTGTCACAATGGACCTATGGTTCCGTGATGTTGCGTGGTGTCACCGTGCTCTTCTTGAATCCGCCGTGTAACCATGGACCATTGGTTCCATGCAGCCGTGTCACAATGGGCTCCTTGATTCCATGATTCCCCACGGTGTCACAATGGAGCCTTGTTTCTAGGAGGTTCTGTACTGTCACAATTGCCTCCTTGATGCCATCAGCCCCTGCAGTGTCACAATGGCTCCTTGGTTCCATGAGGAACACAATAGCTTGGCATAAGCATTGAGCAACAGCTGCTGAACACACCTGGCAACATCTGCTTGCATCAAAAGAGGGCTTCAAGCTGACAATGGCACCAGCAGCTTCCATCTGCAACAGAGACCCAGGAAAGGACAGGCTGTGCCGGTTTGGACAAATGTGGAGGAAAATATCCTCTGATAGAAGGCAGGTTACACCCAGCCCTCCCCCACCAGGTTTTTGGAAAAAAGAACTTTCCTGGGAAGAAAGTGAAAGAGATAAAAACTATTTTTTTAACAAACACACAGGAAAAGGATAGCAATGCTAAATATTAAAAGCTCTCGCTGTGCAGAGAAAGCTGGGATAATTTGAGAGTCCTTCTGTGTTTCGGTGGGGTCTCCTGAAACATCCATCGACAGCGAGGCCCGTGCAAAGAAACAGGGAGCGATTCTTGAGAGAAGTTTCAGAGCTCTTTCTTCTCCAGCCACATGGGCGGGGCACTGCCAAAGAACTGAGCAATCACGGCACAAGCAGGGCCCTCCTGGCACAGGGCAACACAAAATAAGCAGTGCTGAACAGGATTAGGGCACATGTCAGCAGGGAGCAGGGAGACCCCCGTGCCCAGGCCATGCCTCTACCCCAGCGTCCCCTCTCCCATGACCTCATGGCAGGGGGGAGGAACCCCAACACTTCCGTAGGTGTAGTCTCTCTCCTCCTCCTTGGAGCTGGCTCATGGGCCCACATTCAGGGCCCCCACCTCGGGAGAAAATTCTCCCAGTGTGGTCTGATGTTGAAACAGTCAAGAAGAGAAGAAGGGAAAAAAAACCCCAAAGTCCCAGGAAAACAAAGTTCAACTCTCCATCTCCCTCCAGAGAAAAGGAGCTGAAAACTGGCTCAAAAGAAACAAGGTTGCTTCCTCCGCTCTTGCTGCAAGCAGGATGCAGAGGAGTGTGTATGTGTGTCCTTGAACAAACCCTCTGAGAAGTTTGTCCGGTTTTTTTCCCTCTTCCCCCTCTCAGGCTCAGTTGAAAGGCACAGAAATGCACAAAGTTCACTTCTGGGCATAGAGCAGTGATAGGGGATACACATGATAAAGTCACCCCAAGACACAGGGACAGAGAATTCAGTGGAAAGACTCCGAGAATTCTGCTCCCAGAGATCATTCATTCCTGCTCACCCTGACCCTTGTAGAAAGGGGACATCGTTCCAGGCAGCCTGTACTGAGCATGTGGCTCCTGAGTGGGGTTTGTTGTTTAGGAAACCTGCTCAGGCTTTTCCATTCTTTCCTTGCAAACAGGAAAACTTCTCCTGGGGCTGTGTGCAGGCAGAGCCCTGAGGAGAGCAGGTGGCACATGGTGCGCTGGGCTGGGACAGCCAGCTGCAGAGCTCAAGGGAAGAAGCCCAAAGTGTCACAATGGCTCCTTGCCTTCACATGCAACACCTGGGTCACAATGGTCTCCTTGATTCCATGAGGCCCCACTGTGTCACAATGGCTCCTTGGTTCCATCAGGTTCCGCAGTGTCACCACGGTCTCCTTTGATCCGCACTGTCATCATGGACAATTGGTTCCATGAGGCCCCGCAGTGTCACAATGGTCCCTTGCTTCCATAGCTTTTATGTTGTAACAATGGACTCCTTGCTTCTATGAGCTAGCCTGCTTTTTGCAGAGGTGTCTTTGGTTCCCACAAGGCCCCGCTGTGTCTCAGTGCACCCTGGCTTCCATGTGGATGTGGAGTATCACAAAGGCTCCTTGGTTCCACCAGGTCCTGCTGTGTCACAATGGGTCCTGTGGTCCCCGAGGCCCTCCAAAGTCATTGTGGAGGCTTGCTTCCATGAGGTTCCATTATGTGCCAGTGGTCATCTTGGTTCCAGGAGTTTCCTTAGTGTCACAATGCTCTCCATGCTTCCATTAGGCCCTGCTTTGCCACAATGGTCCCCTTGTTTCCATGAGGCCCCACTGTGTCACAATGGACCTATGGTTCCATGATGTTGCGTGGTGTCACCGTGCTCTTCTTGAATCCGCCGTGTAACCATGGACCATTGGTTCCATGCAGCCGTGTCACAATGGGCTCCTTGATTCCATGATTCCCCACGGTGTCACAATGGAGCCTTGTTTCTAGGAGGTTCTGTACTGTCACAATTGCCTCCTTGATGCCATCAGCCCCTGCAGTGTCACAATGGCTCCTTGGTTCCATGAGGAACACAATAGCTTGGCATAAGCATTGAGCAACAGCTGCTGAACACACCTGGCAACATCTGCTTGCATCAAAAGAGGGCTTCAAGCTGACAATGGCACCAGCAGCTTCCATCTGCAACAGAGACCCAGGAAAGGACAGGCTGTGCCGGTTTGGACAAATGTGGAGGAAAATATCCTCTGATAGAAGGCAGGTTACACCCAGCCCTCCCCCACCAGGTTTTTGGAAAAAAGAACTTTCCTGGGAAGAAAGTGAAAGAGATAAAAACTATTTTTTTAACAAACACACAGGAAAAGGATAGCAATGCTAAATATTAAAAGCTCTCGCTGTGCAGAGAAAGCTGGGATAATTTGAGAGTCCTTCTGTGTTTCGGTGGGGTCTCCTGAAACATCCATAGACAGCGAGGCCCGTGCAAAGAAACAGGGAGCCATTCTTGAGAGAAGTTTCAGAGCTCTTTCTTCTCCAGCCACATGGGCGGGGCACTGCCAAAGAACTGAGCAATCACAGCACAACCAGGGCCCTCCTCGCACAAGGCAACACAAAATAAGCAGTGCTGAACAGGATTAGGGCACATGTCAGCAGGGAGCAGGGAGACCCCCCGTGCCCAGGCCATGCCTCTACCCCAGGGTCCCCTCTCCCATGACCTCATGGCAGGGGGGAGGAACCCCAACACTTCCGTAGGTGTAGTCTCTCTCCTCCTCCTTGCAGCTGGCTCATGGGCCCACATTCAGGGCCCCCACCTCGGGAGAAAATTCTCCCAATGTGCTCTGATGTTGAAAGAGTCAAGAAGAGAAGAAGGGAAAAAAAACCCCCGAAGTCCCAGGAAAACAAAGTTCAACTCTCCATCTCCCCCCAGAGAAAAGGAGCTGAAAACTGGCTAAAAAGAAACCAAGTTGCTTCCTCTGCTCTTGCTGCAAGCAGGATGCAGAGGAGTGTGTATGTGTGTCCTTGAACAAACGCTCTGAGAAGTTTGTCCGGTTTTTTTCCTCTCCCCCCTCTCAGGCTCAGTTGAAAGGCACAGAAACGCACAAAGTTCACTTCTGGGCATAGAGCAGCAATAGGGGATACACACAATAAAGTCACCCCAAGACACAGGGACAGAGAATTCAGTGGAAAGACTCCGAGAATTCTGCTCCCAGAGATCATTCATTCCTGCTCACCCTGACCCTTGTAGAAAGGGGACATCGTTCCAGGCAGCCCGTACTGAGCATGTGGCTCCTGAGTGGGGTTTGTTGTTTAGGAAACCTGCTCCGGCTTTTCCATTCTTTCCTTCCAAACAGGAAAACTTCTCCTGGGGCTGTGTGCAGGCAGAGCCCTGAGGAGAGCAGGTGGCACATGGTGCGCTGGGCTGGGACAGCCAGCTGCAGAGCTCAAGGGAAGAAGCCCAAAGTGTCACAATGGCTCCTTGCCTTCCCATGCAACACCTGGGTCACAATGGTCTCCTTGATTCCATGAGGCCCCACTGTGTCACAATGGCTCCTTGGTTCCATCAGGTTCCGCAGTGTCACCATGGTCTCCTTTGATCCGCATTGTCATCATGGACAATTGGTTCCATGAGGCCCCGCAGTGTCACAATGGTCCCTTGGTTCCATAGCTTTTACGTTGTAACAATGGACTCCTTGCTTCTATGAGCTAGCCTGCTTTTTGCAGAGGTGTCTTTGGTTCCAACAAGGCCCCGCTGTGTCTCAGTGCACCCTGGCTTCCATGTGGATCTGGAGTATCACAAAGGCTCCTTGGTTCCACCAGGTCCTGCTGTGTCACAATGGGTCCTGTGGTCCCTGAGGCCCTCCAAAACCATCGTGGAGGCTTGCTTCCATGAGGTTCCATTATGTGCCAGTGGTCATCTTGGTTCCAGGAGTTTCCTTAGTGTCACAATGCCCTCCATGCTTCCATTAGGCCCTGCTTTGCCACAATGGTCCCCTTGTTTCCATGAGGCCCCGCTGTGTCACAATGGACCTATGGTTCCATGATGTTGCGTGGTGTCACCGTGCTCTTCTTGAATCCGCCGTGTAACCATGGACCATTGGTTCCATGCGGCGTGTCACAATGGGCTCCTTGATTCCATGATTCCCCACGGTGTCACAATGGAGCCTTGTTTCTAGGAGGTTCTGTACTGTCACAATTGCCTCCTTGATGCCATCAGCCCCTGCAGTGTCACAATGGCTCCTTGGTTCCATGAGGAACACAATAGCTTTGCATAAGCATTGAGCAACAGCTGCTGAACACACCTGGCAACATCTGCTTGCATCAAAAGAGGGCTTCAAGCTGACAATGGCACCAGCAGCTTCCATCTGCAACAGAGACCCAGGAAAGGACAGGCTGTGCCGGTTTGGACAAATGTGGAGGAAAATATCCTCTGATAGAAGGCAGGTTACACCCAGCCCTCCCCCACCAGGTTTTTGGAAAAAAGAACTTTCCTGGGAAGAAAGTGAAAGAGATAAAAACTATTTTTTTAACAAACACACAGGAAAAGGATAGCAATGCTAAATATTAAAAGCTCTCGCTGTGCAGAGAAAGCTGGGATAATTTGAGAGTCCTTCCGTGTTTCGGTGGGGTCTCCTGAAACATCCATAGACAGCGAGGCCCGTGCAAAGAAACAGGGAGCGATTCTTGAGAGAAGTTTCAGAGCTCTTTCTTCTCCAGCCACATGGGCGGGGCACTGCCAAAGAACTGAGCAATCACAGCACAACCAGGGCCCTCCTCGCACAGGGCAACACAAAATAAGCAGTGCTGAACAGGATTAGGGCACATGTGAGCAGGGAGCAGGGAGACCCCGTGCCCAGGCCATGCCTCTACCCCAGGGTCCCCTCTCCCATGACCTCATGGCAGGGGGGAGGAACCCCAACACTTCCGTAGGTGTAGTCTCTCTCCTCCTCCTTGGAGCTGGCTCATGGGCCCACATTCAGGGCCCCCACCTCGGGAGAAAATTCTCCCAATGTGCTCTGATGTTGAAAGAGTCAAGAAGAGAAGAAGGGGAAAAAAACCCCAAAGTCCCAGGAAAACAAAGTTCAACTCTCCATCTCCCCCCAGAGAAAAGGAGCTGAAAACTGGCTAAAAAGAAACAAAGTTGCTTCCTCTGCTCTTGCTGCAAGCAGGATGCAGAGGAGTGTGTATGTGTGTCCTTGAACAAACGCTCTGAGAAGTTTGTCCGGTTTTTTTTCCTCTCCCCCCTCTCAGGCTCAGTTGAAAGGCACAGAAACGCACAAAGTTCACTTCTGGGCATAGAGCAGCAATAGGGGATACACATGATAAAGTCACCCCAAGACACAGGGACAGAGAATTCAGTGGAAAGACTCCGAGAATTCTGCTCCCAGAGATCATTCATTCCTGCTCACCCTGACCCTTGTAGAAAGGGGACATCGTTCCAGGCAGCCTGTACTGAGCATGTGGCTCCTGAGTGGGGTTTGTTGTTTAGGAAACCTGCTCCGGCTTTTCCATTCTTTCCTTGCAAACAGGAAAACTTCTCCTGGGGCTGTGTGCAGGCAGAGCCCTGAGGAGAGCAGGTGGCACATGGTGCGCTGGGCTGGGACAGCCAGCTGCAGAGCTCAAGGGAAGAAGCCCAAAGTGTCACAATGGCTCCTTGCCTTCACATGCAACACCTGGGTCACAATGGTCTCCTTGATTCCATGAGGCCCCACTGTGTCACAATGGCTCCTTGGTTCCATCAGGTTCCGCAGTGTCACCATGGTCTCCTTTGATCCGCACTGTCATCATGGACAATTGGTTCCATGAGGCCCCGCAGTGTCACAATGGTCCCTTGGTTCCATAGCTTTGATGTTGTAACAAAGGACTCCTTGCTTCTATGAGCTAGCCTGCTTTTTGCAGAGGTGTCTTTGGTTCCAACAAGGCCCCGCTGTGTCTCAGTGCACCCTGGCTTCCATGTGGATCTGGAGTATCACAAAGGCTCCTTGGTTCCACCAGGTCCTGCTGTGTCACAATGGGTCCTGTGGTCCCTGAGGCCCTCCAAAACCATCGTGGAGGCTTGCTTCCATGAGGTTCCATTATGTGCCAGTGGTCATCTTGGTTCCAGGAGTTTCCTTAGTGTCACAATGCTCTCCATGCTTCCATTAGGCCCTGCTTTGCCACAATGGTCCCCTTGTTTCCATGAGGCCCCGCTGTGTCACAATGGACCTATGGTTCTGTGATGTTGCGTGGTGTCACCGTGCTCTTCTTGAATCCGCAGTGTAACCATGGACCATTGGTTCCATGCAGCCGTGTCACAATGGGCTCCTTGATTCCATGATTCCCCACGGTGTCACAATGGAGCCTTGTTTCTAGGAGGTTCTGTACTGTCACAATTGCCTCCTTGATGCCATCAGCCCCTGCAGTGTCACAATGGCTCCTTGGTTCCATGAGGAACACAATAGCTTGGCATAAGCATTGAGCAACAGCTGCTGAACACACCTGGCAACATCTGCTTGCATCAAAAGAGGGCTTCAAGCTGACAATGGCACCAGCAGCTTCCATCTGCAACAGAGACCCAGGAAAGGACAGGCTGTGCCGGTTTGGACAAATGTGGAGGAAAATATCCTCTGATAGAAGGCAGGTTACACCCAGCCCTCCCCCACCAGGTTTTTGGAAAAAAGAACTTTCCTGGGAAGAAAGTGAAAGAGATAAAAACTATTTTTTTAACAAACACACAGGAAAAGGATAGCAATGCTAAATATTAAAAGCTCTCGCTGTGCAGAGAAAGCTGGGATAATTTGAGAGTCCTTCCGTGTTTCGGTGGGGTCTCCTGAAACATCCATAGACAGCGAGGCCCGTGCAAAGAAACAGGGAGCGATTCTTGAGAGAAGTTTCAGAGCTCTTTCTTCTCCAGCCACATGGGCGGGGCACTGCCAAAGAACTGAGCAATCACAGCACAACCAGGGCCCTCCTGGCACAGGGCAACACAAAATAAGCAGTGCTGAACAGGGTTAGGGCACATGTGAGCAGGGAGCAGGGAGACCCCCGTGCCCAGGCCATGCCTCTACCCCAGGGTCCCCTCTCCCATGACCTCATGGCAGGGGGGAGGAACCCCAACACTTCCGTAGGTGTAGTCTCTCTCCTCCTCCTTGGAGCTGGCTCATGGGCCCACATTCAGGGCCCCCACCTCGGGAGAAAATTCTCCCAATGTGCTCTGATGTTGAAAGAGTCAAGAAGAGAAGAAGGGAAAAAAACCCCCAAAGTCCCAGGAAAACAAAGTTCAACTCTCCATCTCCCCCCAGAGAAAAGGAGCTGAAAACTGGCTAAAAAGAAACAAAGTTGCTTCCTCTGCTCTTGCTGCAAGCAGGATGCAGAGGAGTGTGTATGTGTGTCCTTGAACAAACGCTCTGAGAAGTTTGTCCGGTTTTTTTTTCTCTCCCCCCTCTCAGGCTCAGTTGAAAGGCACAGAAATGCACAAAGTTCACTTCTGGGCATAGAGCAGCAATAGGGGATACACACAATAAAGTCACCCCAAGACACAGGGACAGAGAATTCAGTGGAAAGACTCCGAGAATTCTGCTCCCAGAGATCATTCATTCCTGCTCACACTGACCCTTGTAGAAAGGGGACATCGTTCCAGGCAGCCTGTACTGAGCATGTGGCTCCTGAGTGGGGTTTGTTGTTTAGGAAACCTGCTCCGGCTTTTCCATTCTTTCCTTGCAAACAGGAAAACTTCTCCTGGGGCTGTGTGCAGGCAGAGCCCTGAGGAGAGCAGGTGGCACATGGTGCGCTGGGCTGGGACAGCCAGCTGCAGAGCTCAAGGGAAGAAGCCCAAAGTGTCACAATGGCTCCTTGCCTTCACATGCAACACCTGGGTCACAATGGTCTCCTTGATTCCATGAGGCCCCACTGTGTCACAATGGCTCCTTGGTTCCATCAGGTTCCGCAGTGTCACCATGGTCTCCTTTGATCCGCATTGTCATCATGGACAATTGGTTCCATGAGGCCCCGCAGTGTCACAATGGTCCCTTGGTTCCATAGCTTTTACGTTGTAACAAAGGACTCCTTGCTTCTATGAGCTAGCCTGCTTTTTGCAGAGGTGTCTTTGGTTCCAACAAGGCCCCGCTGTGTCTCAGTGCACCCTGGCTTCCATGTGGATGTGGAGTATCACAAAGGCTCCTTGGTTCTACCAGGTCCTGCTGTGTCACAATGGGTCCTGTGGTCCCTGAGGCCCTCCAAAACCATCGTGGAGGCTTGCTTCCATGAGGTTCCATTATGTGCCAGTGGTCATCTTGGTTCCAGGAGTTTCCTTAGTGTCACAATGCTCTCCATGCTTCCATTAGGCCCTGCTTTGCCACAATGGTCCCCTTGTTTCCATGAGGCCCCGCTGTGTCACAATGGACCTATGGTTCCGTGATGTTGCGTGGTGTCACCGTGCTCTTCTTGAATCCGCCGTGTAACCATGGACCATTGGTTCCATGCAGCCGTGTCACAATGGGCTCCTTGATTCCATGATTCCCCACGGTGTCACAATGGAGCCTTGTTTCTAGGAGGTTCTGTACTGTCACAATTGCCTCCTTGATGCCATCAGCCCCTGCAGTGTCACAATGGCTCCTTGGTTCCATGAGGAACACAATAGCTTGGCATAAGCATTGAGCAACAGCTGCTGAACACACCTGGCAACATCTGCTTGCATCAAAAGAGGGCTTCAAGCTGACAATGGCACCAGCAGCTTCCATCTGCAACAGAGACCCAGGAAAGGACAGGCTGTGCCGGTTTGGACAAATGTGGAGGAAAATATCCTCTGATAGAAGGCAGGTTACACCCAGCCCTCCCCCACCAGGTTTTTGGAAAAAAGAACTTTCCTGGGAAGAAAGTGAAAGAGATAAAAACTATTTTTTTAACAAACACACAGGAAAAGGATAGCAATGCTAAATATTAAAAGCTCTCGCTGTGCAGAGAAAGCTGGGATAATTTGAGAGTCTTTCCGTGTTTCGGTGGGGTCTCCTGAAACATCCATCGACAGCGAGGCCCGTGCAAAGAAACAGGGAGCGATTCTTGAGAGAAGTTTCAGAGCTCTTTCTTCTCCAGCCACATGGGCGGGGCACTGCCAAAGAACTGAGCAATCACGGCACAAGCAGGGCCCTCCTGGCACAGGGCAACACAAAATAAGCAGTGCTGAACAGGATTAGGGCACATGTCAGCAGGGAGCAGGGAGACCCCCGTGCCCAGGCCATGCCTCTACCCCAGCGTCCCCTCTCCCATGACCTCATGGCAGGGGGGAGGAACCCCAACACTTCCGTAGGTGTAGTCTCTCTCCTCCTCCTTGGAGCTGGCTCATGGGCCCACATTCAGGGCCCCCACCTCGGGAGAAAATTCTCCCAATGTGCTCTGATGTTGAAAGAGTCAAGAAGAGAAGAAGGGAAAAAAACCCCCAAAGTCCCAGGAAAACAAAGTTCAACTCTCCATCTCCCTCCAGAGAAAAGGAGCTGAAAACTGGCTCAAAAGAAACAAGGTTGCTTCCTCCGCTCTTGCTGCAAGCAGGATGCAGAGGAGTGTGTATGTGTGTCCTTGAACAAACCCTCTGAGAAGTTTGTCCGGTTTTTTTCCCTCTTCCCCCTCTCAGGCTCAGTTGAAAGGCACAGAAATGCACAAAGTTCACTTCTGGGCATAGAGCAGTGATAGGGGATACACATGATAAAGTCACCCCAAGACACAGGGACAGAGAATTCAGTGGAAAGACTCCGAGAATTCTGCTCCCAGAGATCATTCATTCCTGCTCACCCTGACCCTTGTAGAAAGGGGACATCGTTCCAGGCAGCCTGTACTGAGCATGTGGCTCCTGAGTGGGGTTTGTTGTTTAGGAAACCTGCTCAGGCTTTTCCATTCTTTCCTTGCAAACAGGAAAACTTCTCCTGGGGCTGTGTGCAGGCAGAGCCCTGAGGAGAGCAGGTGGCACATGGTGCGCTGGGCTGGGACAGCCAGCTGCAGAGCTCAAGGGAAGAAGCCCAAAGTGTCACAATGGCTCCTTGCCTTCACATGCAACACCTGGGTCACAATGGTCTCCTTGATTCCATGAGGCCCCACTGTGTCACAATGGCTCCTTGGTTCCATCAGGTTCCGCAGTGTCACCACGGTCTCCTTTGATCCGCACTGTCATCATGGACAATTGGTTCCATGAGGCCCCGCAGTGTCACAATGGTCCCTTGCTTCCATAGCTTTTATGTTGTAACAATGGACTCCTTGCTTCTATGAGCTAGCCTGCTTTTTGCAGAGGTGTCTTTGGTTCCCACAAGGCCCCGCTGTGTCTCAGTGCACCCTGGCTTCCATGTGGATGTGGAGTATCACAAAGGCTCCTTGGTTCTACCAGGTCCTGCTGTGTCACAATGGGTCCTGTGGTCCCTGAGGCCCTCCAAAACCATCGTGGAGGCTTGCTTCCATGAGGTTCCATTATGTGCCAGTGGTCATCTTGGTTCCAGGAGTTTCCTTAGTGTCACAATGCTCTCCATGCTTCCATTAGGCCCTGCTTTGCCACAATGGTCCCCTTGTTTCCATGAGGCCCCGCTGTGTCACAATGGACCTATGGTTCCGTGATGTTGCGTGGTGTCACCGTGCTCTTCTTGAATCCGCCGTGTAACCATGGACCATTGGTTCCATGCAGCCGTGTCACAATGGGCTCCTTGATTCCATGATTCCCCACGGTGTCACAATGGAGCCTTGTTTCTAGGAGGTTCTGTACTGTCACAATTGCCTCCTTGATGCCATCAGCCCCTGCAGTGTCACAATGGCTCCTTGGTTCCATGAGGAACACAATAGCTTGGCATAAGCATTGAGCAACAGCTGCTGAACACACCTGGCAACATCTGCTTGCATCAAAAGAGGGCTTCAAGCTGACAATGGCACCAGCAGCTTCCATCTGCAACAGAGACCCAGGAAAGGACAGGCTGTGCCGGTTTGGACAAATGTGGAGGAAAATATCCTCTGATAGAAGGCAGGTTACACCCAGCCCTCCCCCACCAGGTTTTTGGAAAAAAGAACTTTCCTGGGAAGAAAGTGAAAGAGATAAAAACTATTTTTTTAACAAACACACAGGAAAAGGATAGCAATGCTAAATATTAAAAGCTCTCGCTGTGCAGAGAAAGCTGGGATAATTTGAGAGTCCTTCCGTGTTTCGGTGGGGTCTCCTGAAACATCCATAGACAGCGAGGCCCGTGCAAAGAAACAGGGAGCGATTCTTGAGAGAAGTTTCAGAGCTCTTTCTTCTCCAGCCACATGGGCGGGGCACTGCCAAAGAACTGAGCAATCACAGCACAACCAGGGCCCTCCTGGCACAGGGCAACACAAAATAAGCAG
Organism: Aphelocoma coerulescens; assembly: GCF_041296385.1. Taxonomy (NCBI): domain Eukaryota; kingdom Metazoa; phylum Chordata; class Aves; order Passeriformes; family Corvidae; genus Aphelocoma; species Aphelocoma coerulescens. Next base: position 43,891 of record NW_027183572.1, read on the forward strand.
TGCTGAACAGGATTAGGGCACATGTCAGCAGGGAGCAGGGAGACCCCCGTGCCCAGGCCATGCCTCTACCCCAGCGTCCCCTCTCCCATGACCTCATGGCAGGGGGGAGGAACCCCAACACTTCCGTAGGTGTAGTCTCTCTCCTCCTCCTTGGAGCTGGCTCATGGGCCCACATTCAGGGCCCCCACCTCGGGAGAAAATTCTCCCAGTGTGGTCTGATGTTGAAACAGTCAAGAAGAGAAGAAGGGAAAAAAAACCCCAAAGTCCCAGGAAAACAAAGTTCAACTCTCCATCTCCCTCCAGAGAAAAGGAGCTGAAAACTGGCTCAAAAGAAACAAGGTTGCTTCCTCCGCTCTTGCTGCAAGCAGGATGCAGAGGAGTGTGTATGTGTGTCCTTGAACAAACCCTCTGAGAAGTTTGTCCGGTTTTTTTCCCTCTTCCCCCTCTCAGGCTCAGTTGAAAGGCACAGAAATGCACAAAGTTCACTTCTGGGCATAGAGCAGTGATAGGGGATACACATGATAAAGTCACCCCAAGACACAGGGACAGAGAATTCAGTGGAAAGACTCCGAGAATTCTGCTCCCAGAGATCATTCATTCCTGCTCACCCTGACCCTTGTAGAAAGGGGACATCGTTCCAGGCAGCCTGTACTGAGCATGTGGCTCCTGAGTGGGGTTTGTTGTTTAGGAAACCTGCTCAGGCTTTTCCATTCTTTCCTTGCAAACAGGAAAACTTCTCCTGGGGCTGTGTGCAGGCAGAGCCCTGAGGAGAGCAGGTGGCACATGGTGCGCTGGGCTGGGACAGCCAGCTGCAGAGCTCAAGGGAAGAAGCCCAAAGTGTCACAATGGCTCCTTGCCTTCACATGCAACACCTGGGTCACAATGGTCTCCTTGATTCCATGAGGCCCCACTGTGTCACAATGGCTCCTTGGTTCCATCAGGTTCCGCAGTGTCACCACGGTCTCCTTTGATCCGCACTGTCATCATGGACAATTGGTTCCATGAGGCCCCGCAGTGTCACAATGGTCCCTTGCTTCCATAGCTTTTATGTTGTAACAATGGACTCCTTGCTTCTATGAGCTAGCCTGCTTTTTGCAGAGGTGTCTTTGGTTCCCACAAGGCCCCGCTGTGTCTCAGTGCACCCTGGCTTCCATGTGGATCTGGAGTATCACAAAGGCTCCTTGGTTCCACCAGGTCCTGCTGTGTCACAATGGGTCCTGTGGTCCCCGAGGCCCTCCAAAGTCATTGTGGAGGCTTGCTTCCATGAGGTTCCATTATGTGCCAGTGGTCATCTTGGTTCCAGGAGTTTCCTTAGTGTCACAATGCTCTCCATGCTTCCATTAGGCCCTGCTTTGCCACAATGGTCCCCTTGTTTCCATGAGGCCCCACTGTGTCACAATGGACCTATGGTTCCATGATGTTGCGTGGTGTCACCGTGCTCTTCTTGAATCCGCCGTGTAACCATGGACCATTGGTTCCATGCAGCCGTGTCACAATGGGCTCCTTGATTCCATGATTCCCCACGGTGTCACAATGGAGCCTTGTTTCTAGGAGGTTCTGTACTGTCACAATTGCCTCCTTGATGCCATCAGCCCCTGCAGTGTCACAATGGCTCCTTGGTTCCATGAGGAACACAATAGCTTGGCATAAGCATTGAGCAACAGCTGCTGAACACACCTGGCAACATCTGCTTGCATCAAAAGAGGGCTTCAAGCTGACAATGGCACCAGCAGCTTCCATCTGCAACAGAGACCCAGGAAAGGACAGGCTGTGCCGGTTTGGACAAATGTGGAGGAAAATATCCTCTGATAGAAGGCAGGTTACACCCAGCCCTCCCCCACCAGGTTTTTGGAAAAAAGAACTTTCCTGGGAAGAAAGTGAAAGAGATAAAAACTATTTTTTTAACAAACACACAGGAAAAGGATAGCAATGCTAAATATTAAAAGCTCTCGCTGTGCAGAGAAAGCTGGGATAATTTGAGAGTCCTTCTGTGTTTCGGTGGGGTCTCCTGAAACATCCATAGACAGCGAGGCCCGTGCAAAGAAACAGGGAGCCATTCTTGAGAGAAGTTTCAGAGCTCTTTCTTCTCCAGCCACATGGGCGGGGCACTGCCAAAGAACTGAGCAATCACAGCACAACCAGGGCCCTCCTCGCACAAGGCAACACAAAATAAGCAGTGCTGAACAGGATTAGGGCACATGTCAGCAGGGAGCAGGGAGACCCCCCGTGCCCAGGCCATGCCTCTACCCCAGGGTCCCCTCTCCCATGACCTCATGGCAGGGGGGAGGAACCCCAACACTTCCGTAGGTGTAGTCTCTCTCCTCCTCCTTGCAGCTGGCTCATGGGCCCACATTCAGGGCCCCCACCTCGGGAGAAAATTCTCCCAATGTGCTCTGATGTTGAAAGAGTCAAGAAGAGAAGAAGGGAAAAAAAACCCCCGAAGTCCCAGGAAAACAAAGTTCAACTCTCCATCTCCCCCCAGAGAAAAGGAGCTGAAAACTGGCTAAAAAGAAACCAAGTTGCTTCCTCTGCTCTTGCTGCAAGCAGGATGCAGAGGAGTGTGTATGTGTGTCCTTGAACAAACGCTCTGAGAAGTTTGTCCGGTTTTTTTCCTCTCCCCCCTCTCAGGCTCAGTTGAAAGGCACAGAAACGCACAAAGTTCACTTCTGGGCATAGAGCAGCAATAGGGGATACACACAATAAAGTCACCCCAAGACACAGGGACAGAGAATTCAGTGGAAAGACTCCGAGAATTCTGCTCCCAGAGATCATTCATTCCTGCTCACCCTGACCCTTGTAGAAAGGGGACATCGTTCCAGGCAGCCCGTACTGAGCATGTGGCTCCTGAGTGGGGTTTGTTGTTTAGGAAACCTGCTCCGGCTTTTCCATTCTTTCCTTCCAAACAGGAAAACTTCTCCTGGGGCTGTGTGCAGGCAGAGCCCTGAGGAGAGCAGGTGGCACATGGTGCGCTGGGCTGGGACAGCCAGCTGCAGAGCTCAAGGGAAGAAGCCCAAAGTGTCACAATGGCTCCTTGCCTTCCCATGCAACACCTGGGTCACAATGGTCTCCTTGATTCCATGAGGCCCCACTGTGTCACAATGGCTCCTTGGTTCCATCAGGTTCCGCAGTGTCACCATGGTCTCCTTTGATCCGCATTGTCATCATGGACAATTGGTTCCATGAGGCCCCGCAGTGTCACAATGGTCCCTTGGTTCCATAGCTTTTACGTTGTAACAATGGACTCCTTGCTTCTATGAGCTAGCCTGCTTTTTGCAGAGGTGTCTTTGGTTCCAACAAGGCCCCGCTGTGTCTCAGTGCACCCTGGCTTCCATGTGGATCTGGAGTATCACAAAGGCTCCTTGGTTCCACCAGGTCCTGCTGTGTCACAATGGGTCCTGTGGTCCCTGAGGCCCTCCAAAACCATCGTGGAGGCTTGCTTCCATGAGGTTCCATTATGTGCCAGTGGTCATCTTGGTTCCAGGAGTTTCCTTAGTGTCACAATGCCCTCCATGCTTCCATTAGGCCCTGCTTTGCCACAATGGTCCCCTTGTTTCCATGAGGCCCCGCTGTGTCACAATGGACCTATGGTTCCATGATGTTGCGTGGTGTCACCGTGCTCTTCTTGAATCCGCCGTGTAACCATGGACCATTGGTTCCATGCGGCGTGTCACAATGGGCTCCTTGATTCCATGATTCCCCACGGTGTCACAATGGAGCCTTGTTTCTAGGAGGTTCTGTACTGTCACAATTGCCTCCTTGATGCCATCAGCCCCTGCAGTGTCACAATGGCTCCTTGGTTCCATGAGGAACACAATAGCTTGGCATAAGCATTGAGCAACAGCTGCTGAACACACCTGGCAACATCTGCTTGCATCAAAAGAGGGCTTCAAGCTGACAATGGCACCAGCAGCTTCCATCTGCAACAGAGACCCAGGAAAGGACAGGCTGTGCCGGTTTGGACAAATGTGGAGGAAAATATCCTCTGATAGAAGGCAGGTTACACCCAGCCCTCCCCCACCAGGTTTTTGGAAAAAAGAACTTTCCTGGGAAGAAAGTGAAAGAGATAAAAACTATTTTTTTAACAAACACACAGGAAAAGGATAGCAATGCTAAATATTAAAAGCTCTCGCTGTGCAGAGAAAGCTGGGATAATTTGAGAGTCCTTCCGTGTTTCGGTGGGGTCTCCTGAAACATCCATAGACAGCGAGGCCCGTGCAAAGAAACAGGGAGCGATTCTTGAGAGAAGTTTCAGAGCTCTTTCTTCTCCAGCCACATGGGCGGGGCACTGCCAAAGAACTGAGCAATCACAGCACAACCAGGGCCCTCCTCGCACAGGGCAACACAAAATAAGCAGTGCTGAACAGGATTAGGGCACATGTGAGCAGGGAGCAGGGAGACCCCGTGCCCAGGCCATGCCTCTACCCCAGGGTCCCCTCTCCCATGACCTCATGGCAGGGGGGAGGAACCCCAACACTTCCGTAGGTGTAGTCTCTCTCCTCCTCCTTGGAGCTGGCTCATGGGCCCACATTCAGGGCCCCCACCTCGGGAGAAAATTCTCCCAATGTGCTCTGATGTTGAAAGAGTCAAGAAGAGAAGAAGGGGAAAAAAACCCCAAAGTCCCAGGAAAACAAAGTTCAACTCTCCATCTCCCCCCAGAGAAAAGGAGCTGAAAACTGGCTAAAAAGAAACAAAGTTGCTTCCTCTGCTCTTGCTGCAAGCAGGATGCAGAGGAGTGTGTATGTGTGTCCTTGAACAAACGCTCTGAGAAGTTTGTCCGGTTTTTTTTCCTCTCCCCCCTCTCAGGCTCAGTTGAAAGGCACAGAAATGCACAAAGTTCACTTCTGGGCATAGAGCAGCAATAGGGGATACACATGATAAAGTCACCCCAAGACACAGGGACAGAGAATTCAGTGGAAAGACTCCGAGAATTCTGCTCCCAGAGATCATTCATTCCTGCTCACCCTGACCCTTGTAGAAAGGGGACATCGTTCCAGGCAGCCTGTACTGAGCATGTGGCTCCTGAGTGGGGTTTGTTGTTTAGGAAACCTGCTCCGGCTTTTCCATTCTTTCCTTGCAAACAGGAAAACTTCTCCTGGGGCTGTGTGCAGGCAGAGCCCTGAGGAGAGCAGGTGGCACATGGTGCGCTGGGCTGGGACAGCCAGCTGCAGAGCTCAAGGGAAGAAGCCCAAAGTGTCACAATGGCTCCTTGCCTTCACATGCAACACCTGGGTCACAATGGTCTCCTTGATTCCATGAGGCCCCACTGTGTCACAATGGCTCCTTGGTTCCATCAGGTTCCGCAGTGTCACCATGGTCTCCTTTGATCCGCACTGTCATCATGGACAATTGGTTCCATGAGGCCCCGCAGTGTCACAATGGTCCCTTGGTTCCATAGCTTTGATGTTGTAACAAAGGACTCCTTGCTTCTATGAGCTAGCCTGCTTTTTGCAGAGGTGTCTTTGGTTCCAACAAGGCCCCGCTGTGTCTCAGTGCACCCTGGCTTCCATGTGGATCTGGAGTATCACAAAGGCTCCTTGGTTCCACCAGGTCCTGCTGTGTCACAATGGGTCCTGTGGTCCCTGAGGCCCTCCAAAACCATCGTGGAGGCTTGCTTCCATGAGGTTCCATTATGTGCCAGTGGTCATCTTGGTTCCAGGAGTTTCCTTAGTGTCACAATGCTCTCCATGCTTCCATTAGGCCCTGCTTTGCCACAATGGTCCCCTTGTTTCCATGAGGCCCCGCTGTGTCACAATGGACCTATGGTTCTGTGATGTTGCGTGGTGTCACCGTGCTCTTCTTGAATCCGCAGTGTAACCATGGACCATTGGTTCCATGCAGCCGTGTCACAATGGGCTCCTTGATTCCATGATTCCCCACGGTGTCACAATGGAGCCTTGTTTCTAGGAGGTTCTGTACTGTCACAATTGCCTCCTTGATGCCATCAGCCCCTGCAGTGTCACAATGGCTCCTTGGTTCCATGAGGAACACAATAGCTTGGCATAAGCATTGAGCAACAGCTGCTGAACACACCTGGCAACATCTGCTTGCATCAAAAGAGGGCTTCAAGCTGACAATGGCACCAGCAGCTTCCATCTGCAACAGAGACCCAGGAAAGGACAGGCTGTGCCGGTTTGGACAAATGTGGAGGAAAATATCCTCTGATAGAAGGCAGGTTACACCCAGCCCTCCCCCACCAGGTTTTTGGAAAAAAGAACTTTCCTGGGAAGAAAGTGAAAGAGATAAAAACTATTTTTTTAACAAACACACAGGAAAAGGATAGCAATGCTAAATATTAAAAGCTCTCGCTGTGCAGAGAAAGCTGGGATAATTTGAGAGTCCTTCCGTGTTTCGGTGGGGTCTCCTGAAACATCCATAGACAGCGAGGCCCGTGCAAAGAAACAGGGAGCGATTCTTGAGAGAAGTTTCAGAGCTCTTTCTTCTCCAGCCACATGGGCGGGGCACTGCCAAAGAACTGAGCAATCACAGCACAACCAGGGCCCTCCTCGCACAAGGCAACACAAAATAAGCAGTGCTGAACAGGGTTAGGGCACATGTGAGCAGGGAGCAGGGAGACCCCCGTGCCCAGGCCATGCCTCTACCCCAGGGTCCCCTCTCCCATGACCTCATGGCAGGGGGGAGGAACCCCAACACTTCCGGAGGTGTAGTCTCTCTCCTCCTCCTTGCAGCTGGCTCATGGGCCCACATTCAGGGCCCCCACCTCGGGAGAAAATTCTCCCAATGTGCTCTGATGTTGAAAGAGTCAAGAAGAGAAGAAGGGAAAAAAACCCCCAAAGTCCCAGGAAAACAAAGTTCAACTCTCCATCTCCCCCCAGAGAAAAGGAGCTGAAAACTGGCTAAAAAGAAACAAAGTTGCTTCCTCTGCTCTTGCTGCAAGCAGGATGCAGAGGAGTGTGTATGTGTGTCCTTGAACAAACGCTCTGAGAAGTTTGTCCGGTTTTTTTTTCTCTCCCCCCTCTCAGGCTCAGTTGAAAGGCACAGAAATGCACAAAGTTCACTTCTGGGCATAGAGCAGCAATAGGGGATACACACAATAAAGTCACCCCAAGACACAGGGACAGAGAATTCAGTGGAAAGACTCCGAGAATTCTGCTCCCAGAGATCATTCATTCCTGCTCACACTGACCCTTGTAGAAAGGGGACATCGTTCCAGGCAGCCTGTACTGAGCATGTGGCTCCTGAGTGGGGTTTGTTGTTTAGGAAACCTGCTCCGGCTTTTCCATTCTTTCCTTGCAAACAGGAAAACTTCTCCTGGGGCTGTGTGCAGGCAGAGCCCTGAGGAGAGCAGGTGGCACATGGTGCGCTGGGCTGGGACAGCCAGCTGCAGAGCTCAAGGGAAGAAGCCCAAAGTGTCACAATGGCTCCTTGCCTTCACATGCAACACCTGGGTCACAATGGTCTCCTTGATTCCATGAGGCCCCACTGTGTCACAATGGCTCCTTGGTTCCATCAGGTTCCGCAGTGTCACCATGGTCTCCTTTGATCCGCATTGTCATCATGGACAATTGGTTCCATGAGGCCCCGCAGTGTCACAATGGTCCCTTGGTTCCATAGCTTTTACGTTGTAACAAAGGACTCCTTGCTTCTATGAGCTAGCCTGCTTTTTGCAGAGGTGTCTTTGGTTCCAACAAGGCCCCGCTGTGTCTCAGTGCACCCTGGCTTCCATGTGGATGTGGAGTATCACAAAGGCTCCTTGGTTCTACCAGGTCCTGCTGTGTCACAATGGGTCCTGTGGTCCCTGAGGCCCTCCAAAACCATCGTGGAGGCTTGCTTCCATGAGGTTCCATTATGTGCCAGTGGTCATCTTGGTTCCAGGAGTTTCCTTAGTGTCACAATGCTCTCCATGCTTCCATTAGGCCCTGCTTTGCCACAATGGTCCCCTTGTTTCCATGAGGCCCCGCTGTGTCACAATGGACCTATGGTTCCGTGATGTTGCGTGGTGTCACCGTGCTCTTCTTGAATCCGCCGTGTAACCATGGACCATTGGTTCCATGCAGCCGTGTCACAATGGGCTCCTTGATTCCATGATTCCCCACGGTGTCACAATGGAGCCTTGTTTCTAGGAGGTTCTGTACTGTCACAATTGCCTCCTTGATGCCATCAGCCCCTGCAGTGTCACAATGGCTCCTTGGTTCCATGAGGAACACAATAGCTTGGCATAAGCATTGAGCAACAGCTGCTGAACACACCTGGCAACATCTGCTTGCATCAAAAGAGGGCTTCAAGCTGACAATGGCACCAGCAGCTTCCATCTGCAACAGAGACCCAGGAAAGGACAGGCTGTGCCGGTTTGGACAAATGTGGAGGAAAATATCCTCTGATAGAAGGCAGGTTACACCCAGCCCTCCCCCACCAGGTTTTTGGAAAAAAGAACTTTCCTGGGAAGAAAGTGAAAGAGATAAAAACTATTTTTTTAACAAACACACAGGAAAAGGATAGCAATGCTAAATATTAAAAGCTCTCGCTGTGCAGAGAAAGCTGGGATAATTTGAGAGTCTTTCCGTGTTTCGGTGGGGTCTCCTGAAACATCCATCGACAGCGAGGCCCGTGCAAAGAAACAGGGAGCGATTCTTGAGAGAAGTTTCAGAGCTCTTTCTTCTCCAGCCACATGGGCGGGGCACTGCCAAAGAACTGAGCAATCACAGCACAACCAGGGCCCTCCTGGCACAGGGCAACACAAAATAACCAGTGCTGAACAGGATTAGGGCACATGTGAGCAGGGAGCAGGGAGACCCCCGTGCCCAGGCCATGCCTCTACCCCAGCGTCCCCTCTCCCATGACCTCATGGCAGGGGGGAGGAACCCCAACACTTCCGTAGGTGTAGTCTCTCTCCTCCTCCTTGGAGCTGGCTCATGGGCCCACATTCAGGGCCCCAACCTCGGGAGAAAATTCTCCCAGTGTGGTCTGATGTTGAAACAGTCAAGAAGAGAAGAAGGGAAAAAAAACCCCAAAGTCCCAGGAAAACAAAGTTCAACTCTCCATCTCCCTCCAGAGAAAAGGAGCTGAAAACTGGCTCAAAAGAAACAAGGTTGCTTCCTCCGCTCTTGCTGCAAGCAGGATGCAGAGGAGTGTGTATGTGTGTCCTTGAACAAACGCTCTGAGAAGTTTGTCCGGTTTTTTTCCCTCTTCCCCCTCTCAGGCTCAGTTGAAAGGCACAGAAATGCACAAAGTTCACTTCTGGGCATAGAGCAGTGATAGGGGATACACATGATAAAGTCACCCCAAGACACAGGGACAGAGAATTCAGTGGAAAGACTCCGAGAATTCTGCTCCCAGAGATCATTCATTCCTGCTCACCCTGACCCTTGTAGAAAGGGGACATCGTTCCAGGCAGCCTGTACTGAGCATGTGGCTCCTGAGTGGGGTTTGTTGTTTAGGAAACCTGCTCAGGCTTTTCCATTCTTTCCTTGCAAACAGGAAAACTTCTCCTGGGGCTGTGTGCAGGCAGAGCCCTGAGGAGAGCAGGTGGCACATGGTGCGCTGGGCTGGGACAGCCAGCTGCAGAGCTCAAGGGAAGAAGCCCAAAGTGTCACAATGGCTCCTTGCCTTCACATGCAACACCTGGGTCACAATGGTCTCCTTGATTCCATGAGGCCCCACTGTGTCACAATGGCTCCTTGGTTCCATCAGGTTCCGCAGTGTCACCACGGTCTCCTTTGATCCGCACTGTCATCATGGACAATTGGTTCCATGAGGCCCCGCAGTGTCACAATGGTCCCTTGCTTCCATAGCTTTTATGTTGTAACAATGGACTCCTTGCTTCTATGAGCTAGCCTGCTTTTTGCAGAGGTGTCTTTGGTTCCCACAAGGCCCCGCTGTGTCTCAGTGCACCCTGGCTTCCATGTGGATGTGGAGTATCACAAAGGCTCCTTGGTTCCACCAGGTCCTGCTGTGTCACAATGGGTCCTGTGGTCCCCGAGGCCCTCCAAAGTCATTGTGGAGGCTTGCTTCCATGAGGTTCCATTATGTGCCAGTGGTCATCTTGGTTCCAGGAGTTTCCTTAGTGTCACAATGCTCTCCATGCTTCCATTAGGCCCTGCTTTGCCACAATGGTCCCCTTGTTTCCATGAGGCCCCACTGTGTCACAATGGACCTATGGTTCCATGATGTTGCGTGGTGTCACCGTGCTCTTCTTGAATCCGCCGTGTAACCATGGACCATTGGTTCCATGCAGCCGTGTCACAATGGGCTCCTTGATTCCATGATTCCCCACGGTGTCACAATGGAGCCTTGTTTCTAGGAGGTTCTGTACTGTCACAATTGCCTCCTTGATGCCATCAGCCCCTGCAGTGTCACAATGGCTCCTTGGTTCCATGAGGAACACAATAGCTTGGCATAAGCATTGAGCAACAGCTGCTGAACACACCTGGCAACATCTGCTTGCATCAAAAGAGGGCTTCAAGCTGACAATGGCACCAGCAGCTTCCATCTGCAACAGAGACCCAGGAAAGGACAGGCTGTGCCGGTTTGGACAAATGTGGAGGAAAATATCCTCTGATAGAAGGCAGGTTACACCCAGCCCTCCCCCACCAGGTTTTTGGAAAAAAGAACTTTCCTGGGAAGAAAGTGAAAGAGATAAAAACTATTTTTTTAACAAACACACAGGAAAAGGATAGCAATGCTAAATATTAAAAGCTCTCGCTGTGCAGAGAAAGCTGGGATAATTTGAGAGTCCTTCTGTGTTTCGGTGGGGTCTCCTGAAACATCCATAGGCAGCGAGGCCCGTGCAAAGAAACAGGGAGCGATTCTTGAGAGAAGTTTCAGAGCTCTTTCTTCTCCAGCCACATGGGCGGGGCACTGCCAAAGAACTGAGCAATCACAGCACAACCAGGGCCCTCCTCGCACAAGGCAACACAAAATAAGCAGTGCTGAACAGGATTAGGGCACATGTCAGCAGGGAGCAGGGAGACCCCCCGTGCCCAGGCCATGCCTCTACCCCAGGGTCCCCTCTCCCATGACCTCATGGCAGGGGGGAGGAACCCCAACACTTCCGTAGGTGTAGTCTCTCTCCTCCTCCTTGCAGCTGGCTCATGGGCCCACATTCAGGGCCCCCACCTCGGGAGAAAATTCTCCCAATGTGCTCTGATGTTGAAAGAGTCAAGAAGAGAAGAAGGGAAAAAAAACCCCCGAAGTCCCAGGAAAACAAAGTTCAACTCTCCATCTCCCCCCAGAGAAAAGGAGCTGAAAACTGGCTAAAAAGAAACCAAGTTGCTTCCTCTGCTCTTGCTGCAAGCAGGATGCAGAGGAGTGTGTATGTGTGTCCTTGAACAAACGCTCTGAGAAGTTTGTCCGGTTTTTTTCCTCTCCCCCCTCTCAGGCTCAGTTGAAAGGCACAGAAACGCACAAAGTTCACTTCTGGGCATAGAGCAGCAATAGGGGATACACACAATAAAGTCACCCCAAGACACAGGGACAGAGAATTCAGTGGAAAGACTCCGAGAATTCTGCTCCCAGAGATCATTCATTCCTGCTCACACTGACCCTTGTAGAAAGGGGACATCGTTCCAGGCAGCCCGTACTGAGCATGTGGCTCCTGAGTGGGGTTTGTTGTTTAGGAAACCTGCTCCGGCTTTTCCATTCTTTCCTTCCAAACAGGAAAACTTCTCCTGGGGCTGTGTGCAGGCAGAGCCCTGAGGAGAGCAGGTGGCACATGGTGCGCTGGGCTGGGACAGCCAGCTGCAGAGCTCAAGGGAAGAAGCCCAAAGTGTCACAATGGCTCCTTGCCTTCCCATGCAACACCTGGGTCACAATGGTCTCCTTGATTCCATGAGGCCCCACTGTGTCACAATGGCTCCTTGGTTCCATCAGGTTCCGCAGTGTCACCATGGTCTCCTTTGATCCGCACTGTCATCATGGACAATTGGTTCCATGAGGCCCCGCAGTGTCACAATGGTCCCTTGGTTCCATAGCTTTTACGTTGTAACAATGGACTCCTTGCTTCTATGAGCTAGCCTGCTTTTTGCAGAGGTGTCTTTGGTTCCAACAAGGCCCCGCTGTGTCTCAGTGCACCCTGGCTTCCATGTGGATCTGGAGTATCACAAAGGCTCCTTGGTTCCACCAGGTCCTGCTGTGTCACAATGGGTCCTGAGGTCCCCGAGGCCCTCCAAAGTCATTGTGGAGGCTTGCTTCCATGAGGTTCCATTATGTGCCAGTGGTCATCTTGGTTCCAGGAGTTTCCTTAGTGTCACAATGCTCTCCATGCTTCCATTAGGCCCTGCTTTGCCACAATGGTCCCCTTGTTTCCATGAGGCCCCGCTGTGTCACAATGGACCTATGGTTCCATGATGTTGCGTGGTGTCACCGTGCTCTTCTTGAATCCGCCGTGTAACCATGGACCATTGGTTCCATGCAGCCGTGTCACAATGGGCTCCTTGATTCCATGATTCCCCACGGTGTCACAATGGAGCCTTGTTTCTAGGAGGTTCTGTACTGTCACAATTGCCTCCTTGATGCCATCAGCCCCTGCAGTGTCACAATGGCTCCTTGGTTCCATGAGGAACACAATAGCTTGGCATAAGCATTGAGCAACAGCTGCTGAACACACCTGGCAACATCTGCTTGCATCAAAAGAGTGCTTCAAGCTGACAATGGCACCAGCAGCTTCCATCTGCAACAGAGACCCAGGAAAGGACAGGCTGTGCCGGTTTGGACAAATTTGGAGGAAAATATCCTCTGATAGAAGGCAGGTTACACCCAGCCCTCCCCCACCAGGTTTTTGGAAAAAAGAACTTTCCTGGGAAGAAAGTGAAAGAGATAAAAACTATTTTTTTAACAAACACACAGGAAAAGGATAGCAATGCTAAATATTAAAAGCTCTCGCTGTGCAGAGAAAGCTGGGATAATTTGAGAGTCCTTCCGTGTTTCGGTGGGGTCTCCTGAAACATCCATAGACAGCGAGGCCCGTGCAAAGAAACAGGGAGCGATTCTTGAGAGAAGTTTCAGAGCTCTTTCTTCTCCAGCCACATGGGCAGGGCACTGCCAAAGAACTGAGCAATCACAGCACAACCAGGGCCCTCCTGGCACAGGGCAACACAAAATAAGCAGTGCTGAACAGGGTTAGGGCACATGTGAGCAGGGAGCAGGGAGACCCCCGTGCCCAGGCCATGCCTCTACCCCAGGGTCCCCTCTCCCATGACCTCATGGCAGGGGGGAGGAACCCCAACACTTCCGTAGGTGTAGTCTCTCTCCTCCTCCTTGCAGCTGGCTCATGGGCCCACATTCAGGGCCCCCACCTCGGTAGAAAATTCTCCCAGTGTGGTCTGATGTTGAAAGAGTCAAGAAGAGAAGAAGGGAAAAAAAACCCCAAAGTCCCAGGAAAACAAAGTTCAACTCTCCATCTCCCCCCAGAGAAAAGGAGCTGAAAACTGGCTAAAAAGAAACCAAGTTGCTTCCTCCGCTCTTGCTGCAAGCAGGATGCAGAGGAGTGTGTATGTGTGTCCTTGAACAAACGCTCTGAGAAGTTTGTCCGGTTTTTTTCCCTCTTCCCCCTCTCAGGCTCAGTTGAAAGGCACAGAAATGCACAAAGTTCACTTCTGGGCATAGAGCAGTGATAGGGGATACACATGATAAAGTCACCCCAAGACACAGGGACAGAGAATTCAGTGGAAAGACTCCGAGAATTCTGCTCCCAGAGATCATTCATTCCTGCTCACACTGACCCTTGTAGAAAGGGGACATCGTTCCAGGCAGCCTGTACTGAGCATGTGGCTCCTGAGTGGGGTTTGTTGTTTAGGAAACCTGCTCCGGCTTTTCCATTCTTTCCTTCCAAACAGGAAAACTTCTCCTGGGGCTGTGTGCAGGCAGAGCCCTGAGGAGAGCAGGTGGCACATGGTGCGCTGGGCTGGGACAGCCAGCTGCAGAGCTCAAGGGAAGAAGCCCAAAGTGTCACAATGGCTCCTTGCCTTCACATGCAACACCTGGGTCACAATGGTCTCCTTGATTCCATGAGGCCCCACTGTGTCACAATGGCTCCTTGGTTCCATCAGGTTCCGCAGTGTCACCGTGGTCTCCTTTGATCCGCACTGTCATCATGGACAATTGGTTCCATGAGGCCCCGCAGTGTCACAATGGTCCCTTGCTTCCATAGCTTTGATGTTGTAACAATGGACTCCTTGCTTCTATGAGCTAGCCTGCTTTTTGCAGAGGTGTCTTTGGTTCCAACAAGGCCCCGCTGTGTCTCAGTGCACCCTGGCTTCCATGTGGATCTGGAGTATCACAAAGGCTCCTTGGTTCCACCAGGTCCTGCTGTGTCACAATGGGTCCTGTGGTCCCTGAGGCCCTCCAAAGTCATTGTGGAGGCTTGCTTCCATGAGGTTCCATTATGTGCCAGTGGTCATCTTGGTTCCAGGAGTTTCCTTAGTGTCACAATGCTCTCCATGCTTCCATTAGGCCCTGCTTTGCCACAATGGTCCCCTTGTTTCCATGAGGCCCCACTGTGTCACAATGGACCTATGGTTCCATGATGTTGCGTGGTGTCACCGTGCTCTTCTTGAATCCGCCGTGTAACCATGGACCATTGGTTCCATGCAGCCGTGTCACAATGGGCTCCTTGATTCCATGATTCCCCACGGTGTCACAATGGAGCCTTGTTTCTAGGAGGTTCTGTACTGTCACAATTGCCTCCTTGATGCCATCAGCCCCTGCAGTGTCACAATGGCTCCTTGGTTCCATGAGGAACACAATAGCTTGGCATAAGCATTGAGCAACAGCTGCTGAACACACCTGGCAACATCTGCTTGCATCAAAAGAGGGCTTCAAGCTGACAATGGCACCAGCAGCTTCCATCTGCAACAGACACCCAGGAAAGGACAGGCTGTGCCGGTTTGGACAAATTTGGAGGAAAATATCCTCTTATAGAAGGCAGATTACACCCAGCCCTCCCCCACCAGCTTCGGGAAAAAAGAATTTTCCTGGGAAGAAAGTGAAAGAGATAAAAACTACTTTTTTAACAAACACACAGGAAAAGGATAACAATGCTAAATATTAAAACCTCTCGCTGTGCAGAGAAAGCTGGGATAATTTGAGAGTCCTTCCGTGTTTCGGTGGGGTCTCCTGAAACATCCATAGGCAGCGAGGCCCGTGCAAAGAAACAGGGAGCGATTCTTGAGAGAAGTTGCAGAGCTCTTTCTTCTCCAGCCACATGGGCGGGGCACTGCCAAAGAACTGAGCAATCACGGCACAACCAGGGCCCTCCTCGCACAGGGCAACACAAAATAAGCAGTGCTGAACAGGATTAGGGCACATGTCAGCAGGGAGCTGGGAGACCCCCCGTGCCCAGGCCATGCCTCTACCCCAGGGTCCCCTCTCCCATGACCGCATGGCAGGGGGGAGGAACCCCAACACTTCCGTAGGTGCAGTCTCTCTCCTCCTCCTTGCAGCTGGCTCATGGGCCCACATTCAGGGCCCCCACCTCGGGAGAAAATTCTCCCAATGTGCTCTGATGTTGAAAGAGTCAAGAAGAGAAGAAGGGAAAAAAAAACCCCGAAGTCCCAGGAAAACAAAGTTCAACTCTCCATCTCCCCCCAGAGAAAAGGAGCTGAAAACTGGCTAAAAAGAAACCAAGTTGCTTCCTCTGCTCTTGCTGCAAGCAGGATGCAGAGGAGTGTGTATGTGTGTCCTAGAAAAAACGCTCTGAGAAGTTTGTCCGGTTTTTTTCCTCTCCCCCCTCTCAGGCTCAGTTGAAAGGCACAGAAATGCACAAAGTTCACTTCTGGGCATAGAGCAGCAATAGGGGATACACACGATAAAGTCACCCCAAGACACAGGGACAGAGAATTCAGTGGAAAGACTCCGAGAATTCTGCTCCCAGAGATCATTCATTCCTGCTCACACTGACCCTTGTAGAAAGGGGACATCGTTCCAGGCAGCCTGTACTGAGCATGTGGCTCCTGAGTGGGGTTTGTTGTTTAGGAAACCTGCTCCGGCTTTTCCATTCTTTCCTTCCAAACAGGAAAACTTCTCCTGGGGCTGTGTGCAGGCAGAGCCCTGAGGAGAGCAGGTGGCACATGGTGCGCTGGGCTGGGACAGCCAGCTGCAGAGCTCAAGGGAAGAAGCCCAAAGTGTCACAATGGCTCCTTGCCTTCCCATGCAACACCTGGGTCACAATGGTCTCCTTGATTCCATGAGGCCCCACTGTGTCACAATGGCTCCTTGGTTCCATCAGGTTCCGCAGTGTCACCATGGTCTCCTTTGATCCGCACTGTCATCATGGACAATTGGTTCCATGAGGCCCCGCAGTGTCACAATGGTCCCTTGCTTCCATAGGTTTGATGTTGTAACAAAGGACTCCTTGCTTCTATGAGCTAGCCTGCTTTTTGCAGAGGGGTCTTTGGTTCCAACAAGGCCCCGCTGTGTCTCAGTGCACCCTGGCTTCCATGTGGATCTGGAGTATCACAAAGGCTCCTTGGTTCCACCAGGTCCTGCTGTGTCACAATGGGTCCTGTGGTCCCTGAGGCCCTCCAAAACCATCGTGGAGGCTTGCTTCCATGAGGTTCCATTATGTGCCAGTGGTCATCTTGGTTCCAGGAGTTTCCTTAGTGTCACAATGCCCTCCATGCTTCCATTAGGCCCTGCTTTGCCACAATGGTCCCCTTGTTTCCATGAGGCCCCGCTGTGTCACAATGGACCTATGGTTCCGTGATGTTGCGTGGTGTCACCGTGCTCTTCTTGAATCCGCCGTGTAACCATGGACCATTGGTTCCATGCAGCCGTGTCACAATGGGCTCCTTGATTCCATGATTCCCCACGGTGTCACAATGGAGCCTTGTTTCTAGGAGGTTCTGTACTGTCACAATTGCCTCCTTGATGCCATCAGCCCCTGCAGTGTCACAATGGCTCCTTGGTTCCATGAGGAACACAATAGCTTGGCATAAGCATTGAGCAACAGCTGCTGAACACACCTGGCAACATCTGCTTGCATCAAAAGAGGGCTTCAAGCTGACAATGGCACCAGCAGCTTCCATCTGCAACAGAGACCCAGGAAAGGACAGGCTGTGCCGGTTTGGACAAATGTGGAGGAAAATATCCTCTGATAGAAGGCAGGTTACACCCAGCCCTCCCCCACCAGGTTTTTGGAAAAAAGAACTTTCCTGGGAAGAAAGTGAAAGAGATAAAAACTATTTTTTTAACAAACACACAGGAAAAGGATAGCAATGCTAAATATTAAAAGCTCTCGCTGTGCAGAGAAAGCTGGGATAATTTGAGAGTCCTTCTGTGTTTCGGTGGGGTCTCCTGAAACATCCATAGACAGTGAGGCCCGTGCAAAGAAACAGGGAGCGATTCTTGAGAGAAGTTTCAGAGCTCTTTCTTCTCCAGCCACATGGGCGGGGCACTGCCAAAGAACTGAGCAATCACAGCACAACCAGGGCCCTCCTCGCACAAGGCAACACAAAATAAGCAGTGCTGAACAGGGTTAGGGCACATGTCAGCAGGGAGCAGGGAGACCCCGTGCCCAGGCCATGCCTCTACCCCAGGGTCCCCTCTCCCATGACCTCATGGCAGGGGGGAGGAACCCCAACACTTCCGTAGGTGCAGTCTCTCTCCTCCTCCTTGCAGCTGGCTCATGGGCCCACATTCAGGGCCCCCACCTCGGGAGAAAATTCTCCCAATGTGCTCTGATGTTGAAAGAGTCAAGAAGAGAAGAAGGGGAAAAAACCCCCAAAGTCCCAGGAAAACAAAGTTCAACTCTCCATCTCCCCCCAGAGAAAAGGAGCTGAAAACTGGCTAAAAAGAAACAAAGTTGCTTCCTCTGCTCTTGCTGCAAGCAGGATGCAGAGGAGTGTGTATGTGTGTCCTTGAACAAACGCTCTGAGAAGTTTGTCCGGTTTTTTTTCCTCTCCCCCCTCTCAGGCTCAGTTGAAAGGCACAGAAATGCACAAAGTTCACTTCTGGGCATAGAGCAGCAATAGGGGATACACACAATAAAGTCACCCCAAGACACAGGGACAGAGAATTCAGTGGAAAGACTCCGAGAATTCTGCTCCCAGAGATCATTCATTCCTGCTCACACTGACCCTTGTAGAAAGGGGACATCGTTCCAGGCAGCCTGTACTGAGCATGTGGCTCCTGAGTGGGGTTTGTTGTTTAGGAAACCTGCTCCGGCTTTTCCATTCTTTCCTTGCAAACAGGAAAACTTCTCCTGGGGCTGTGTGCAGGCAGAGCCCTGAGGAGAGCAGGTGGCACATGGTGCGCTGGGCTGGGACAGCCAGCTGCAGAGCTCAAGGGAAGAAGCCCAAAGTGTCACAATGGCTCCTTGCCTTCCCATGCAACACCTGGGTCACAATGGTCTCCTTGATTCCATGAGGCCCCACTGTGTCACAATGGCTCCTTGGTTCCATCAGGTTCCGCAGTGTCACCATGGTCTCCTTTGATCCGCACTGTCATCATGGACAATTGGTTCCATGAGGCCCCGCAGTGTCACAATGGTCCCTTGCTTCCATAGGTTTGATGTTGTAACAAAGGACTCCTTGCTTCTATGAGCTAGCCTGCTTTTTGCAGAGGTGTCTTTGGTTCCAACAAGGCCCCGCTGTGTCTCAGTGCACCCTGGCTTCCATGTGGATGTGGAGTATCACAAAGGCTCCTTGGTTCCACCAGGTCCTGCTGTGTCACAATGGGTCCTGTGGTCCCTGAGGCCCTCCAAAACCATCGTGGAGGCTTGCTTCCATGAGGTTCCATTATGTGCCAGTGGTCATCTTGGTTCCAGGAGTTTCCTTAGTGTCACAATGCTCTCCAGGCTTCCATTAGGCCCTGCTTTGCCACAATGGTCCCCTTGTTTCCATGAGGCCCCGCTGTGTCACAATGGACGTACGGTTCCATGATGTTGCGTGGTGTCACCGTGCTCTTCTTGAATCTGCAGTGTAACCATGGACCATTGGTTCCATGCGGCCTGGCTGTGTCACAATGGGCTCCTTGATTCCATGATTCCCCACGGTGTCACAATGGAGCCTTGTTTCTAGGAGGTTCTGTACTGTCACAATTGCCTCCTTGATGCCATCAGCCCCTGCAGTGTCACAATGGCTCCTTGGTTCCATGAGGAACACAATAGCTTGGCATAAGCATTGAGCAACAGCTGCTGAACACACCTGGCAACATCTGCTTGCATCAAAAGAGGGCTTCAAGCTGACAATGGCACCAGCAGCTTCCATCTGCAACAGAGACCCAGGAAAGGACAGGCTGTGCCGGTTTGGACAAATGTGGAGGAAAATATCCTCTGATAGAAGGCAGGTTACACCCAGCCCTCCCCCACCAGGTTTTTGGAAAAAAGAACTTTCCTGGGAAGAAAGTGAAAGAGATAAAAACTATTTTTTTAACAAACACACAGGAAAAGGATAGCAATGCTAAATATTAAAAGCTCTCGCTGTGCAGAGAAAGCTGGGATAATTTGAGAGTCCTTCCGTGTTTCGGTGGGGTCTCCTGAAACATCCATAGACAGCGAGGCCCGTGCAAAGAAACAGGGAGCGATTCTTGAGAGAAGTTTCAGAGCTCTTTCTTCTCCAGCCACATGGGCGGGGCACTGCCAAAGAACTGAGCAATCACGGCACAACCAGGGCCCTCCTGGCACAGGGCAACACAAAATAAGCAGTGCTGAACAGGATTAGGGCACATGTGAGCAGGGAGCAGGGAGACCCCGTGCCCAGGCCATGCCTCTACCCCAGGGTCCCCTCTCCCATGACCTCATGGCAGGGGGGAGGAACCCCAACACTTCCGTAGGTGTAGTCTCTCTCCTCCTCCTTGCAGCTGGCTCATGGGCCCACATTCAGGGCCCCCACCTCGGGAGAAAATTCTCCCAATGTGCTCTGATGTTGAAAGAGTCAAGAAGAGAAGAAGGGAAAAAAACCCCCCGAAGTCCCAGGAAAACAAAGTTCAACTCTCCATCTCCCCCCAGAGAAAAGGAGCTGAAAACTGGCTAAAAAGAAACAAAGTTGCTTCCTCTGCTCTTGCTGCAAGCAGGATGCAGAGGAGTGTGTATGTGTGTCCTTGAACAAACGCTCTGAGAAGTTTGTCCGGTTTTTTTTCCTCTCCCCCCTCTCAGGCTCAGTTGAAAGGCACAGAAATGCACAAAGTTCACTTCTGGGCATAGAGCAGCAATAGGGGATACACACAATAAAGTCACCCCAAGACACAGGGACAGAGAATTCAGTGGAAAGACTCCAAGAATTCTGCTCCCAGAGATCATTCATTCCTGCTCACCCTGACCCTTGTAGAAAGGGGACATCGTTCCAGGCAGCCTGTACTGAGCATGTGGCTCCTGAGTGGGGTTTGTTGTTTAGGAAACCTGCTCTGGCTTTTCCATTCTTTCCTTGCAAACAGGAAAACTTCTCCTGGGGCTGTGTGCAGGCAGAGCCCTGAGGAGAGCAGGTGGCACATGGTGCGCTGGGCTGGGACAGCCAGCTGCAGAGCTCAAGGGAAGAAGCCCAAAGTGTCACAATGGCTCCTTGCCTTCACATGCAACACCTGGGTCACAATGGTCTCCTTGATTCCATGAGGCCCCACTGTGTCACAATGGCTCCTTGGTTCCATCAGGTTCCGCAGTGTCACCATGGTCTCCTTTGATCCGCATTGTCATCAAGGACAATTGGTTCCATGAGGCCCCGCAGTGTCACAATGGTCCCTTGGTTCCATAGCTTTGATGTTGTAACAAAGGACTCCTTGCTTCTATGAGCTAGCCTGCTTTTTGCAGAGGTGTCTTTGGTTCCAACAAGGCCCCGCTGTGTCTCAGTGCACCCTGGCTTCCATGTGGATCTGGAGTATCACAAAGGCTCCTTGGTTCCACCAGGTCCTGCTGTGTCACAATGGGTCCTGTGGTCCCTGAGGCCCTCCAAAACCATCGTGGAGGCTTGCTTCCATGAGGTTCCATTATGTGCCAGTGGTCATCTTGGTTCCAGGAGTTTCCTTAGTGTCACAATGCTCTCCATGCTTCCATTAGGCCCTGCTTTGCCACAATGGTCCCCTTGTTTCCATGAGGCCCCGCTGTGTCACAATGGACCTATGGTTCCATGATGTTGCGTGGTGTCACCGTGCTCTTCTTGAATCCGCCGTGTAACCATGGACCATTGGTTCCATGCGGCCTGGCTGTGTCACAATGGGCTCCTTGATTCCATGATTCCCCACGGTGTCACAATGGAGCCTTGTTTCTAGGAGGTTCTGTACTGTCACAATTGCCTCCTTGATGCCATCAGCCCCTGCAGTGTCACAATGGCTCCTTGGTTCCATGAGGAACACAATAGCTTGGCATAAGCATTGAGCAACAGCTGCTGAACACACCTGGCAACATCTGCTTGCATCAAAAGAGGGCTTCAAGCTGACAATGGCACCAGCAGCTTCCATCTGCAACAGAGACCCAGGAAAGGACAGGCTGTGCCGGTTTGGACAAATGTGGAGGAAAATATCCTCTTATAGAAGGCAGGTTACACCCAGCCCTCCCCCACCAGGTTTTTGGAAAAAAGAACTTTCCTGGGAAGAAAGTGAAAGAGATAAAAACTATTTTTTTAACAAACACACAGGAAAAGGATAGCAATGCTAAATATTAAAAGCTCTCGCTGTGCAGAGAAAGCTGGGATAATTTGAGAGTCCTTCCGTGTTTCGGTGGGGTCTCCTGAAACATCCATAGACAGCGAGGCCCGTGCAAAGAAACAGGGAGCGATTCTTGAGAGAAGTTTCAGAGCTCTTTCTTCTCCAGCCACATGGGCGGGGCACTGCCAAAGAACTGAGCAATCACAGCACAACCAGGGCCCTCCTGGCACAGGGCAACACAAAATAAGCAGTGCTGAACAGGATTAGGGCACATGTGAGCAGGGAGCAGGGAGACCCCCGTGCCCAGGCCATGCCTCTACCCCAGGGTCCCCTCTCCCATGACCTCATGGCAGGGGGGAGGAACCCCAACACTTCCGTAGGTGTAGTCTCTCTCCTCCTCCTTGCAGCTGGCTCATGGGCCCACATTCAGGGCCCCCACCTCGGGAGAAAATTCTCCCAATGTGCTCTGATGTTGAAAGAGTCAAGAAGAGAAGAAGGGAAAAAAACCCCCCGAAGTCCCAGGAAAACAAAGTTCAACTCTCCATCTCCCCCCAGAGAAAAGGAGCTGAAAACTGGCTAAAAAGAAACAAAGTTGCTTCCTCTGCTCTTGCTGCAAGCAGGATGCAGAGGAGTGTGTATGTGTGTCCTTGAACAAACGCTCTGAGAAGTTTATCCGGTTTTTTTTCCTCTCCCCCCTCTCAGGCTCAGTTGAAAGGCACAGAAATGCACAAAGTTCACTTCTGGGCATAGAGCAGCAATAGGGGATACACACAATAAAGTCACCCCAAGACACAGGGACAGAGAATTCAGTGGAAAGACTCCGAGAATTCTGCTCCCAGAGATCATTCATTCCTGCTCACACTGACCCTTGTAGAAAGGGGACATCATTCCAGGCAGCCTGTACTGAGCATGTGGCTCCTGAGTGGGGTTTGTTGTTTAGGAAACCTGCTCAGGCTTTTCCATTCTTTCCTTCCAAACAGGAAAACTTCTCCTGGGGCTGTGTGCAGGCAGAGCCCTGAGGAGAGCAGGTGGCACATGGTGCGCTGGGCTGGGACAGCCAGCTGCAGAGCTCAAGGGAAGAAGCCCAAAGTGTCACAATGGCTCCTTGCCTTCCCATGCAACACCTGGGTCACAATGGTCTCCTTGATTCCATGAGGCCCCACTGTGTCACAATGGCTCCTTGGTTCCATCAGGTTCCGCAGTGTCACCATGGTCTCCTTTGATCCGCACTGTCATCATGGACAATTGGTTCCATGAGGCCCCGCAGTGTCACAATGGTCCCTTGGTTCCATAGCTTTTACGTTGTAACAATGGACTCCTTGCTTCTATGAGCTAGCCTGCTTTTTGCAGAGGTGTCTTTGGTTCCAACAAGGCCCCGCTGTGTCTCAGTGCACCCTGGCTTCCATGAGGATCTGGAGTATCACAAAGGCTCCTTGGTTCCACCAGGTCCTGCTGTGTCACAATGGGTCCTGTGGTCCCTGAGGCCCTCCAAAACCATCGTGGAGGCTTGCTTCCATGAGGTTCCATTATGTGCCAGTGGTCATCTTGGTTCCAGGAGTTTCCTTAGTGTCACAATGCCCTCCATGCTTCCATTAGGCCCTGCTTTGCCACAATGGTCCCCTTGTTTCCATGAGGCCCCGCTGTGTCACAATGGACCTATGGTTCCATGATGTTGCGTGGTGTCACCGTGCTCTTCTTGAATCCGCAGTGTAACCATGGACCATTGGTTCCATGCAGCCGTGTCACAATGGGCTCCTTGATTCCATGATTCCCCACGGTGTCACAATGGAGCCTTGTTTCTAGGAGGTTCTGTACTGTCACAATTGCCTCCTTGATGCCATCAGCCCCTGCAGTGTCACAATGGCTCCTTGGTTCCATGAGGAACACAATAGCTTGGCATAAGCATTGAGCAACAGCTGCTGAACACACCTGGCAACATCTGCTTGCATCAAAAGAGGGCTTCAAGCTGACAATGGCACCAGCAGCTTCCATCTGCAACAGAGACCCAGGAAAGGACAGGCTGTGCCGGTTTGGACAAATGTGGAGGAAAATATCCTCTGATAGAAGGCAGGTTACACCCAGCCCTCCCCCACCAGGTTTTTGGAAAAAAGAACTTTCCTGGGAAGAAAGTGAAAGAGATAAAAACTATTTTTTTAACAAACACACAGGAAAAGGATAGCAATGCTAAATATTAAAAGCTCTCGCTGTGCAGAGAAAGCTGGGATAATTTGAGAGTCCTTCTGTGTTTCGGTGGGGTCTCCTGAAACATCCATAGACAGCAAGGCCCGTGCAAAGAAATAGGGAGCGATTCTTGAGAGAAGTTTCAGAGCTCTTTCTTCTCCAGCCACATGGGCGGGGCACTGCCAAAGAACTGAGCAATCACAGCACAAGCAGGGCCCTCCTGGCACAGGGCAACACAAAATAAGCAGTGCTGAACAGGGTTAGGGCACATGTGAGCAGGGAGCAGGGAGACCCCCGTGCCCAGGCCATGCCTCTACCCCAGGGTCCCCTCTCCCATGACCTCATGGCAGGGGGGAGGAACCCCAACACTTCCGTAGGTGTAGTCTCTCTCCTCCTCCTTGCAGCTGGCTCATGGGCCCACATTCAGGGCCCCCACCTCGGGAGAAAATTCTCCCAATGTGCTCTGATGTTGAAAGAGTCAAGAAGAGAAGAAGGGGAAAAAAACCCCAAAGTCCCAGGAAAACAAAGTTCAACTCTCCATCTCCCTCCAGAGAAAAGGAGCTGAAAACTGGCTAAAAAGAAACAAAGTTGCTTCCTCCACTCTTGCTGCAAGCAGGATGCAGAGGAGTGTGTATGTGTGTCCTTGAACAAACGCTCTGAGAAGTTTGTCCGGTTTTTTTTTCCTCTCCCCCCTCTCAGGCTCAGTTGAAAGGCACAGAAATGCACAAAGTTCACTTCTGGGCATAGAGCAGCAATAGGGGATACACACAATAAAGTCACCCCAAGACACAGGGACAGAGAATTCAGTGGAAAGACTCCGAGAATTCTGCTCCCAGAGATCATTCATTCCTGCTCACACTGACCCTTGTAGAAAGGGGACATCATTCCAGGCAGCCTGTACTGAGCATGTGGCTCCTGAGTGGGGTTTGTTGTTTAGGAAACCTGCTCAGGCTTTTCCATTCTTTCCTTGCAAACAGGAAAACTTCTCCTGGGGCTGTGTGCAGGCAGAGCCCTGAGGAGAGCAGGTGGCACATGGTGCGCTGGGCTGGGACAGCCAGCTGCAGAGCTCAAGGGAAGAAGCCCAAAGTGTCACAATGGCTCCTTGCCTTCCCATGCAACACCTGGGTCACAATGGTCTCCTTGATTCCATGAGGCCCCACTGTGTCACAATGGCTCCTTGGTTCCATCAGGTTCCGCAGTGTCACCATGGTCTCCTTTGATCCGCACTGTCATCATGGACAATTGGTTCCATGAGGCCCCGCAGTGTCACAATGGTCCCTTGCTTCCATAGCTTTGATGTTGTAACAAAGGACTCCTTGCTTCTATGAGCTAGCCTGCTTTTTGCAGAGGTGTCTTTGGTTCCAACAAGGCCCCGCTGTGTCTCAGTGCACCCTGGCTTCCATGTGGATCTGGAGTATCACAAAGGCTCCTTGGTTCCACCAGGTCCTGCTGTGTCACAATGGGTCCTGTGGTCCCTGAGGCCCTCCAAAGTCATTGTGGAGGCTTGCTTCCATGAGGTTCCATTATGTGCCAGTGGTCATCTTGGTTCCAGGAGTTTCCTTAGTGTCACAATGCCCTCCATGCTTCCATTAGGCCCTGCTTTGCCACAATGGTCCCCTTGTTTCCATGAGGCCCCGCTGTGTCACAATGGACCTATGGTTCCGTGATGTTGCGTGGTGTCACCGTGCTCTTCTTGAATCCGCAGTGTAACCATGGACCATTGGTTCCATGCAGCCGTGTCACAATGGGGTCCTTGATTCCATGATTCCCCACGGTGTCACAATGGAGCCTTGTTTCTAGGAGGTTCTGTACTGTCACAATTGCCTCCTTGATGCCATCAGCCCCTGCAGTGTCACAATGGCTCCTTGGTTCCATGAGGAACACAATAGCTTGGCATAAGCATTGAGCAACAGCTGCTGAACACACCTGGCAACATCTGCTTGCATCAAAAGAGGGCTTCAAGCTGACAATGGCACCAGCAGCTTCCATCTGCAACAGAGACCCAGGAAAGGACAGGCTGTGCCGGTTTGGACAAATGTGGAGGAAAATATCCTCTGATAGAAGGCAGGTTACACCCAGCCCTCCCCCACCAGGTTTTTGGAAAAAAGAACGTTCCTGGGAAGAAAGTGAAAGAGATAAAAACTATTTTTTTAACAAACACACAGGAAAAGGATAGCAATGCTAAATATTAAAAGCTCTCGCTGTGCAGAGAAAGCTGGGATAATTTGAGAGTCCTTCTGTGTTTCGGTGGGGTCTCCTGAAACATCCATAGACAGCGAGGCCCGTGCAAAGAAACAGGGAGCGATTCTTGAGAGACGTTTCAGAGCTCTTTCTTCTCCAGCCACATGGGCGGGGCACTGCCAAAGAACTGAGCAATCACAGCACAACCAGGGCCCTCCTGGCACAGGGCAACACAAAATAAGCAGTGCTGAACAGGATTAGGGCACATGTGAGCAGGGAGCAGGGAGACCCCGTGCCCAGGCCATGCCTCTACCCCAGGGTCCCCTCTCCCATGACCTCATGGCAGGGGGGAGGAACCCCAACACTTCCGTAGGTGTAGTCTCTCTCCTCCTCCTTGCAGCTGGCTCATGGGCCCACATTCAGGGCCCCCACCTCGGGAGAAAATTCTCCCAATGTGCTCTGATGTTGAAAGAGTCAAGAAGAGAAGAAGGGAAAAAAACCCCCAAAGTCCCAGGAAAACAAAGTTCAACTCTCCATCTCCCCCCAGAGAAAAGGAGCTGAAAACTGGCTAAAAAGAAACAAAGTTGCTTCCTCTGCTCTTGCTGCAAGCAGGATGCAGAGGAGTGTGTATGTGTGTCCTTGAACAAACGCTCTGAGAAGTTTGTCCGGTTTTTTTTCCTCTCCCCCCTCTCAGGCTCAGTTGAAAGGCACAGAAATGCACAAAGTTCACTTCTGGGCATAGAGCAGCAATAGGGGATACACACAATAAAGTCACCCCAAGACACAGGGACAGAGAATTCAGTGGAAAGACTCCGAGAATTCTGCTCCCAGAGATCATTCATTCCTGCTCACCCTGACCCTTGTAGAAAGGGGACATCGTTCCAGGCAGCCTGTACTGAGCATGTGGCTCCTGAGTGGGGTTTGTTGTTTAGGAAACCTGCTCCGGCTTTTCCATTCTTTCCTTCCAAACAGGAAAACTTCTCCTGGGGCTGTGTGCAGGCAGAGCCCTGAGGAGAGCAGGTGGCACATGGTGCGCTGGGCTGGGACAGCCAGCTGCAGAGCTCAAGGGAAGAAGCCCAAAGTGTCACAATGGCTCCTTGCCTTCACATGCAACACCTGGGTCACAATGGTCTCCTTGATTCCATGAGGCCCCACTGTGTCACAATGGCTCCTTGGTTCCATCAGGTTCCGCAGTGTCACCATGGTCTCCTTTGATCCGCACTGTCATCATGGACAATTGGTTCCATGAGGCCCCGCAGTGTCACAATGGTCCCTTGCTTCCATAGCTTTTACGTTGTAACAATGGACTCCTTGCTTCTATGAGCTAGCCTGCTTTTTGCAGAGGTGTCTTTGGTTCCCACAAGGCCCCGCTGTGTCTCAGTGCACCCTGGCTTCCATGTGGATCTGGAGTATCACAAAGGCTCCTTGGTTCTACCAGGTCCTGCTGTGTCACAATGGGTCCTGTGGTCCCTGAGGCCCTCCAAAGTCATTGTGGAGGCTTGCTTCCATGAGGTTCCATTATGTGCCAGTGGTCATCTTGGTTCCAGGAGTTTCCTTAGTGTCACAATGCTCTCCATGCTTCCATTAGGCCCTGCTTTGCCACAATGGTCCCCTTGTTTCCATGAGGCCCCGCTGTGTCACAATGGACCTATGGTTCCATGATGTTGCGTGGTGTCACCGTGCTCTTCTTGAATCCGCCGTGTAACCATGGACCATTGGTTCCATGCAGCCGTGTCACAATGGGCTCCTTGATTCCATGATTCCCCACGGTGTCACAATGGAGCCTTGTTTCTAGGAGGTTCTGTACTGTCACAATTGCCTCCTTGATGCCATCAGCCCCTGCAGTGTCACAATGGCTCCTTGGTTCCATGAGGAACACAATAGCTTGGCATAAGCATTGAGCAACAGCTGCTGAACACACCTGGCAACATCTGCTTGCATCAAAAGAGGGCTTCAAGCTGACAATGGCACCAGCAGCTTCCATCTGCAACAGAGACCCAGGAAAGGACAGGCTGTGCCGGTTTGGACAAATGTGGAGGAAAATATCCTCTGATAGAAGGCAGGTTACACCCAGCCCTCCCCCACCAGGTTTTTGGAAAAAAGAACTTTCCTGGGAAGAAAGTGAAAGAGATAAAAACTATTTTTTTAACAAACACACAGGAAAAGGATAGCAATGCGAAATATTAAAAGCTCTCGCTGTGCAGAGAAAGCTGGGATAATTTGAGAGTCCTTCCGTGTTTCGGTGGGGTCTCCTGAAACATCCATAGACAGCGAGGCCCGTGCAAAGAAACAGGGAGCGATTCTTGAGAGACGTTTCAGAGCTCTTTCTTCTCCAGCCACACGGGCGGGGCACTGCCAAAGAACTGAGCAATCACAGCACAACCAGGGCCCTCCTGGCACAGGGCAACACAAAATAAGCAGTGCTGAACAGGGTTAGGGCACATGTGAGCAGGGAGCAGGGAGACCCCCGTGCCCAGGCCATGCCTCTACCCCAGGGTCCCCTCTCCCATGACCTCATGGCAGGGGGGAGGAACCCCAACACTTCCGTAGGTGTAGTCTCTCTCCTCCTCCTTGCAGCTGGCTCATGGGCCCACATTCAGGGCCCCCACCTCGGGAGAAAATTCTCCCAATGTGCTCTGATGTTGAAAGAGTCAAGAAGAGAAGAAGGGAAAAAAACCCCCCGAAGTCCCAGGAAAACAAAGTTCAACTCTCCATCTCCCCCCAGAGAAAAGGAGCTGAAAACTGGCTAAAAAGAAACAAAGTTGCTTCCTCTGCTCTTGCTGCAAGCAGGATGCAGAGGAGTGTGTATGTGTGTCCTTGAACAAACGCTCTGAGAAGTTTGTCCGGTTTTTTTTCCTCTCCCCCCTCTCAGGCTCAGTTGAAAGGCACAGAAATGCACAAAGTTCACTTCTGGGCATAGAGCAGCAATAGGGGATACACACAATAAAGTCACCCCAAGACACAGGGACAGAGAATTCAG
Source organism: Aphelocoma coerulescens (assembly GCF_041296385.1). Classification (NCBI taxonomy): domain Eukaryota; kingdom Metazoa; phylum Chordata; class Aves; order Passeriformes; family Corvidae; genus Aphelocoma; species Aphelocoma coerulescens. The sequence continues at coordinate 72,761 of NW_027183572.1, forward strand.
TGGAAAGACTCCGAGAATTCTGCTCCCAGAGATCATTCATTCCTGCTCACCCTGACCCTTGTAGAAAGGGGACATCGTTCCAGGCAGCCTGTACTGAGCATGTGGCTCCTGAGTGGGGTTTGTTGTTTAGGAAACCTGCTCCGGCTTTTCCATTCTTTCCTTGCAAACAGGAAAACTTCTCCTGGGGCTGTGTGCAGGCAGAGCCCTGAGGAGAGCAGGTGGCACATGGTGCGCTGGGCTGGGACAGCCAGCTGCAGAGCTCAAGGGAAGAAGCCCAAAGTGTCACAATGGCTCCTTGCCTTCCCATGCAACACCTGGGTCACAATGGTCTCCTTGATTCCATGAGGCCCCACTGTGTCACAATGGCTCCTTGGTTCCATCAGGTTCCGCAGTGTCACCATGGTCTCCTTTGATCCGCATTGTCATCAAGGACAATTGGTTCCATGAGGCCCCGCAGTGTCACAATGGTCCCTTGCTTCCATAGCTTTTACGTTGTAACAATGGACTCCTTGCTTCTATGAGCTAGCCTGCTTTTTGCAGAGGTGTCTTTGGTTCCAACAAGGCCCCGCTGTGTCTCAGTGCACCCTGGCTTCCATGTGGATCTGGAGTATCACAAAGGCTCCTTGGTTCCACCAGGTCCTGCTGTGTCACAATGGGTCCTGTGGTCCCTGAGGCACTCCAAAGTCATTGTGGAGGCTTGCTTCCATGAGGTTCCATTATGTGCCAGTGGTCATCATGGTTCCAGGAGTTTCCTTAGTGTCACAATGCTCTCCATGCTTCCATTAGGCCCTGCTTTGCCACAATGGTCCCCTTGTTTCCATGAGGCCCCGCTGTGTCACAATGGACCTATGGTTCCATGATGTTGCGTGGTGTCACCGTGCTCTTCTTGAATCCGCAGTGTAACCATGGACCATTGGTTCCATGCAGCCGTGTCACAATGGGCTCCTTGATTCCATGATTCCCCACGGTGTCACAATGGAGCCTTGTTTCTAGGAGGTTCTGTACTGTCACAATTGCCTCCTTGATGCCATCAGCCCCTGCAGTGTCACAATGGCTCCTTGGTTCCATGAGGAACACAATAGCTTGGCATAAGCATTGAGCAACAGCTGCTGAACACACCTGGCAACATCTGCTTGCATCAAAAGAGGGCTTCAAGCTGACAATGGCACCAGCAGCTTCCATCTGCAACAGAGACCCAGGAAAGGACAGGCTGTGCCGGTTTGGACAAATGTGGAGGAAAATATCCTCTGATAGAAGGCAGGTTACACCCAGCCCTCCCCCACCAGGTTTTTGGAAAAAAGAACTTTCCTGGGAAGAAAGTGAAAGAGATAAAAACTATTTTTTTAACAAACACACAGGAAAAGGATAGCAATGCTAAATATTAAAAGCTCTCGCTGTGCAGAGAAAGCTGGGATAATTTGAGAGTCCTTCCGTGTTTCGGTGGGGTCTCCTGAAACATCCATAGACAGCGAGGCCCGTGCAAAGAAACAGGGAGCGATTCTTGAGAGAAGTTTCAGAGCTCTTTCTTCTCCAGCCACACGGGCGGGGCACTGCCAAAGAACTGAGCAATCACAGCACAACCAGGGCCCTCCTGGCACAGGGCAACACAAAATAAGCAGTGCTGAACAGGGTTAGGGCACATGTGAGCAGGGAGCAGGGAGACCCCCGTGCCCAGGCCATGCCTCTACCCCAGGGTCCCCTCTCCCATGACCTCATGGCAGGGGGGAGGAACCCCAACACTTCCGTAGGTGTAGTCTCTCTCCTCCTCCTTGCAGCTGGCTCATGGGCCCACATTCAGGGCCCCCACCTCGGGAGAAAATTCTCCCAATGTGCTCTGATGTTGAAAGAGTCAAGAAGAGAAGAAGGGAAAAAAACCCCCCGAAGTCCCAGGAAAACAAAGTTCAACTCTCCATCTCCCCCCAGAGAAAAGGAGCTGAAAACTGGCTAAAAAGAAACAAAGTTGCTTCCTCTGCTCTTGCTGCAAGCAGGATGCAGAGGAGTGTGTATGTGTGTCCTTGAACAAACACTCTGAGAAGTTTGTCCGGGTTTTTTTCCTCTCCCCCCTCTCAGGCTCAGTTGAAAGGCACAGAAATGCACAAAGTTCACTTCTGGGCATAGAGCAGCAATAGGGGATACACACAATAAAGTCACCCCAAGACACAGGGACAGAGAATTCAGTGGAAAGACTCCGAAAATTCTGCTCCCAGAGATCATTCATTCCTGCTCACCCTGACCCTTGTAGAAAGGGGACATCGTTCCAGGCAGCCTGTACTGAGCATGTGGCTCCTGAGTGGGGTTTGTTGTTTAGGAAACCTGCTCTGGCTTTTCCATTCTTTCCTTGCAAACAGGAAAACTTCTCCTGGGGCTGTGTGCAGGCAGAGCCCTGAGGAGAGCAGGTGGCACATGGTGCGCTGGGCTGGGACAGCCAGCTGCAGAGCTCAAGGGAAGAAGCCCAAAGTGTCACAATGGCTCCTTGCCTTCACATGCAACACCTGGGTCACAATGGTCTCCTTGATTCCATGAGGCCCCACTGTGTCACAATGGCTCCTTGGTTCCATCAGGTTCCGCAGTGTCACCATGGTCTCCTTTGATCCGCATTGTCATCAAGGACAATTGGTTCCATGAGGCCCCGCAGTGTCACAATGGTCCCTTGGTTCCATAGCTTTGATGTTGTAACAAAGGACTCCTTGCTTCTATGAGCTAGCCTGCTTTTTGCAGAGGTGTCTTTGGTTCCAACAAGGCCCCGCTGTGTCTCAGTGCACCCTGGCTTCCATGTGGATCTGGAGTATCACAAAGGCTCCTTGGTTCCACCAGGTCCTGCTGTGTCACAATGGGTCCTGTGGTCCCTGAGGCCCTCCAAAACCATCGTGGAGGCTTGCTTCCATGAGGTTCCATTATGTGCCAGTGGTCATCTTGGTTCCAGGAGTTTCCTTAGTGTCACAATGCTCTCCATGCTTCCATTAGGCCCTGCTTTGCCACAATGGTCCCCTTGTTTCCATGAGGCCCCGCTGTGTCACAATGGACCTATGGTTCCATGATGTTGCGTGGTGTCACCGTGCTCTTCTTGAATCCGCCGTGTAACCATGGACCATTGGTTCCATGCGGCCTGGCTGTGTCACAATGGGCTCCTTGATTCCATGATTCCCCACGGTGTCACAATGGAGCCTTGTTTCTAGGAGGTTCTGTACTGTCACAATTGCCTCCTTGATGCCATCAGCCCCTGCAGTGTCACAATGGCTCCTTGGTTCCATGAGGAACACAAGAGCTTGGCATAAGCATTGAGCAACAGCTGCTGAACACACCTGGCAACATCTGCTTGCATCAAAAGAGGGCTTCAAGCTGACAATGGCACCAGCAGCTTCCATCTGCAACAGAGACCCAGGAAAGGACAGGCTGTGCCGGTTTGGACAAATGTGGAGGAAAATATCCTCTTATAGAAGGCAGGTTACACCCAGCCCTCCCCCACCAGGTTTTTGGAAAAAAGAACTTTCCTGGGAAGAAAGTGAAAGAGATAAAAACTATTTTTTTAACAAACACACAGGAAAAGGATAGCAATGCTAAATATTAAAAGCTCTCGCTGTGCAGAGAAAGCTGGGATAATTTGAGAGTCCTTCTGTGTTTCGGTGGGGTCTCCTGAAACATCCATAGACAGCGAGGCCCGTGCAAAGAAACAGGGAGCGATTCTTGAGAGAAGTTTCAGAGCTCTTTCTTCTCCAGCCACATGGGCGGGGCACTGCCAAAGAACTGAGCAATCACAGCACAACCAGGGCCCTCCTGGCACAGGGCAACACAAAATAAGCAGTGCTGAACAGGATTAGGGCACATGTGAGCAGGGAGCAGGGAGACCCCCGTGCCCAGGCCATGCCTCTACCCCAGGGTCCCCTCTCCCATGACCTCATGGCAGGGGGGAGGAACCCCAACACTTCCGTAGGTGTAGTCTCTCTCCTCCTCCTTGCAGCTGGCTCATGGGCCCACATTCAGGGCCCCCACCTCGGGAGAAAATTCTCCCAATGTGCTCTGATGTTGAAAGAGTCAAGAAGAGAAGAAGGGAAAAAAACCCCCCGAAGTCCCAGGAAAACAAAGTTCAACTCTCCATCTCCCCCCAGAGAAAAGGAGCTGAAAACTGGCTAAAAAGAAACAAAGTTGCTTCCTCTGCTCTTGCTGCAAGCAGGATGCAGAGGAGTGTGTATGTGTGTCCTTGAACAAACGCTCTGAGAAGTTTATCCGGTTTTTTTTCCTCTCCCCCCTCTCAGGCTCAGTTGAAAGGCACAGAAATGCACAAAGTTCACTTCTGGGCATAGAGCAGCAATAGGGGATACACACAATAAAGTCACCCCAAGACACAGGGACAGAGAATTCAGTGGAAAGACTCCGAGAATTCTGCTCCCAGAGATCATTCATTCCTGCTCACACTGACCCTTGTAGAAAGGGGACATCATTCCAGGCAGCCTGTACTGAGCATGTGGCTCCTGAGTGGGGTTTGTTGTTTAGGAAACCTGCTCAGGCTTTTCCATTCTTTCCTTCCAAACAGGAAAACTTCTCCTGGGGCTGTGTGCAGGCAGAGCCCTGAGGAGAGCAGGTGGCACATGGTGCGCTGGGCTGGGACAGCCAGCTGCAGAGCTCAAGGGAAGAAGCCCAAAGTGTCACAATGGCTCCTTGCCTTCCCATGCAACACCTGGGTCACAATGGTCTCCTTGATTCCATGAGGCCCCACTGTGTCACAATGGCTCCTTGGTTCCATCAGGTTCCGCAGTGTCACCATGGTCTCCTTTGATCCGCACTGTCATCATGGACAATTGGTTCCATGAGGCCCCGCAGTGTCACAATGGTCCCTTGGTTCCATAGCTTTGATGTTGTAACAAAGGACTCCTTGCTTCTATGAGCTAGCCTGCTTTTTGCAGAGGTGTCTTTGGTTCCAACAAGGCCCCGCTGTGTCTCAGTGCACCCTGGCTTCCATGTGGATCTGGAGTATCACAAAGGCTCCTTGGTTCCACCAGGTCCTGCTGTGTCACAATGGGTCCTGTGGTCCCTGAGGCCCTCCAAAACCATCGTGGAGGCTTGCTTCCATGAGGTTCCATTATGTGCCAGTGGTCATCTTGGTTCCAGGAGTTTCCTTAGTGTCACAATGCCCTCCATGCTTCCATTAGGCCCTGCTTTGCCACAATGGTCCCCTTGTTTCCATGAGGCCCCGCTGTGTCACAATGGACCTATGGTTCCATGATGTTGCGTGGTGTCACCGTGCTCTTCTTGAATCCGCAGTGTAACCATGGACCATTGGTTCCATGCGGCGTGTCACAATGGGCTCCTTGATTCCATGATTCCCCACGGTGTCACAATGGAGCCTTGTTTCTAGGAGGTTCTGTACTGTCACAATTGCCTCCTTGATGCCATCAGCCCCTGCAGTGTCACAATGGCTCCTTGGTTCCATGAGGAACACAATAGCTTGGCATAAGCATTGAGCAACAGCTGCTGAACACACCTGGCAACATCTGCTTGCATCAAAAGAGGGCTTCAAGCTGACAATGGCACCAGCAGCTTCCATCTGCAACAGAGACCCAGGAAAGGACAGGCTGTGCCGGTTTGGACAAATGTGGAGGAAAATATCCTCTGATAGAAGGCAGGTTACACCCAGCCCTCCCCCACCAGGTTTTTGGAAAAAAGAACTTTCCTGGGAAGAAAGTGAAAGAGATAAAAACTATTTTTTTAACAAACACACAGGAAAAGGATAGCAATGCTAAATATTAAAAGCTCTCGCTGTGCAGAGAAAGCTGGGATAATTTGAGAGTCCTTCTGTGTTTCGGTGGGGTCTCCTGAAACATCCATAGACAGCGAGGCCCGTGCAAAGAAACAGGGAGCGATTCTTGAGAGAAGTTTCAGAGCTCTTTCTTCTCCAGCCACATGGGCGGGGCACTGCCAAAGAACTGAGCAATCACAGCACAAGCAGGGCCCTCCTCGCACAGGGCAACACAAAATAAGCAGTGCTGAACAGGGTTAGGGCACATGTGAGCAGGGAGCAGGGAGACCCCCGTGCCCAGGCCATGCCTCTACCCCAGGGTCCCCTCTCCCATGACCTCATGGCAGGGGGGAGGAACCCCAACACTTCCGTAGGTGTAGTCTCTCTCCTCCTCCTTGGAGCTGGCTCATGGGCCCACATTCAGGGCCCCCACCTCGGAAGAAAATTCTCCCAATGTGCTCTGATGTTGAAAGAGTCAAGAAGAGAAGAAGGGGAAAAAAACCCCAAAGTCCCAGGAAAACAAAGTTCAACTCTCCATCTCCCCCCAGAGAAAAGGAGCTGAAAACTGGCTAAAAAGAAACAAAGTTGCTTCCTCTGCTCTTGCTGCAAGCAGGATGCAGAGGAGTGTGTATGTGTGTCCTTGAACAAACGCTCTGAGAAGTTTGTCCGGTTTTTTTCCTCTCCCCCCTCTCAGGCTCAGTTGAAAGGCACAGAAACGCACAAAGTTCACTTCTGGGCATAGAGCAGCAATAGGGGATACACATGATAAAGTCACCCCAAGACACAGGGACAGAGAATTCAGTGGAAAGACTCCGAGAATTCTGCTCCCAGAGATCATTCATTCCTGCTCACCCTGACCCTTGTAGAAAGGGGACATCGTTCCAGGCAGCCTGTACTGAGCATGTGGCTCCTGAGTGGGGTTTGTTGTTTAGGAAACCTGCTCAGGCTTTTCCATTCTTTCCTTGCAAACAGGAAAACTTCTCCTGGGGCTGTGTGCAGGCAGAGCCCTGAGGAGAGCAGGTGGCACATGGTGCGCTGGGCTGGGACAGCCAGCTGCAGAGCTCAAGGGAAGAAGCCCAAAGTGTCACAATGGCTCCTTGCCTTCCCATGCAACACCTGGGTCACAATGGTCTCCTTGATTCCATGAGGCCCCACTGTGTCACAATGGCTCCTTGGTTCCATCAGGTTCCGCAGTGTCACCATGGTCTCCTTTGATCCGCACTGTCATCATGGACAATTGGTTCCATGAGGCCCCGCAGTGTCACAATGGTCCCTTGCTTCCATAGCTTTTACGTTGTAACAAAGGACTCCTTGCTTCTATGAGCTAGCCTGCTTTTTGCAGAGGTGTCTTTGGTTCCAACAAGGCCCCGCTGTGTCTCAGTGCACCCTGGCTTCCATGTGGATCTGGAGTATCACAAAGGCTCCTTGGTTCCACCAGGTCCTGCTGTGTCACAATGGGTCCTGTGGTCCCTGAGGCCCTCCAAAGTCATTGTGGAGGCTTGCTTCCATGAGGTTCCATTATGTGCCAGTGGTCATCTTGGTTCCAGGAGTTTCCTTAGTGTCACAATGCTCTCCATGCTTCCATTAGGCCCTGCTTTGCCACAATGGTCCCCTTGTTTCCATGAGGCCCCGCTGTGTCACAATGGACCTATGGTTCCATGATGTTGCGTGGTGTCACCGTGCTCTTCTTGAATCCGCCGTGTAACAATGGACCATTGGTTCCATGCAGCCGTGTCACAATGGGCTCCTTGATTCCATGATTCCCCACGGTGTCACAATGGAGCCTTGTTTCTAGGAGGTTCTGTACTGTCACAATTGCCTCCTTGATGCCATCAGCCCCTGCAGTGTCACAATGGCTCCTTGGTTCCATGAGGAACACAATAGCTTGGCATAAGCATTGAGCAACAGCTGCTGAACACACCTGGCAACATCTGCTTGCATCAAAAGAGGGCTTCAAGCTGACAATGGCACCAGCAGCTTCCATCTGCAACAGAGACCCAGGAAAGGACAGGCTGTGCCGGTTTGGACAAATGTGGAGGAAAATATCCTCTGATAGAAGGCAGGTTACACCCAGCCCTCCCCCACCAGGTTTTTGGAAAAAAGAACTTTCCTGGGAAGAAAGTGAAAGAGATAAAAACTATTTTTTTAACAAACACACAGGAAAAGGATAGCAATGCTAAATATTAAAAGCTCTCGCTGTGCAGAGAAAGCTGGGATAATTTGAGAGTCCTTCCGTGTTTCGGTGGGGTCTCCTGAAACATCCATAGACAGCGAGGCCCGTGCAAAGAAACAGGGAGCGATTCTTGAGAGAAGTTTCAGAGCTCTTTCTTCTCCAGCCACATGGGCGGGGCACTGCCAAAGAACTGAGCAATCACAGCACAACCAGGGCCCTCCTCGCACAAGGCAACACAAAATAAGCAGTGCTGAACAGGATTAGGGCACATGTGAGCAGGGAGCAGGGAGACCCCCGTGCCCAGGCCATGCCTCTACCCCAGGGTCCCCTCTCCCATGACCTCATGGCAGGGGGGAGGAACCCCAACACTTCCGTAGGTGTAGTCTCTCTCCTCCTCCTTGCAGCTGGCTCATGGGCCCACATTCAGGGCCCCCACCTCGGGAGAAAATTCTCCCAATGTGCTCTGATGTTGAAAGAGTCAAGAAGAGAAGAAGGGAAAAAAAACCCCTGAAGTCCCAGGAAAACAAAGTTCAACTCTCCATCTCCCCCCAGAGAAAAGGAGCTGAAAACTGGCTAAAAAGAAACAAAGTTGCTTCCTCTGCTCTTGCTGCAAGCAGGATGCAGAGGAGTGTGTATGTGTGTCCTTGAACAAACGCTCTGAGAAGTTTGTCCGGTTTTTTTTCCTCTCCCCCCTCTCAGGCTCAGTTGAAAGGCACAGAAATGCACAAAGTTCACTTCTGGGCATAGAGCAGCAATAGGGGATACACACAATAAAGTCACCCCAAGACACAGGGACAGAGAATTCAGTGGAAAGACTCCGAGAATTCTGCTCCCAGAGATCATTCATTCCTGCTCACCCTGACCCTTGTAGAAAGGGGACATCATTCCAGGCAGCCTGTACTGAGCATGTGGCTCCTGAGTGGGGTTTGTTGTTTAGGAAACCTGCTCAGGCTTTTCCATTCTTTCCTTGCAAACAGGAAAACTTCTCCTGGGGCTGTGTGCAGGCAGAGCCCTGAGGAGAGCAGGTGGCACATGGTGCGCTGGGCTGGGACAGCCAGCTGCAGAGCTCAAGGGAAGAAGCCCAAAGTGTCACAATGGCTCCTTGCCTTCCCATGCAACACCTGGGTCACAATGGTCTCCTTGATTCCATGAGGCCCCACTGTGTCACAATGGCTCCTTGGTTCCATCAGGTTCCGCAGTGTCACCATGGTCTCCTTTGATCCGCACTGTCATCATGGACAATTGGTTCCATGAGGCCCCGCAGTGTCACAATGGTCCCTTGGTTCCATAGCTTTGATGTTGTAACAAAGGACTCCTTGCTTCTATGAGCTAGCCTGCTTTTTGCAGAGGGGTCTTTGGTTCCAACAAGGCCCCGCTGTGTCTCAGTGCACCCTGGCTTCCATGTGGATCTGGAGTATCACAAAGGCTCCTTGGTTCCACCAGGTCCTGCTGTGTCACAATGGGTCCTGTGGTCCCTGAGGCCCTCCAAAACCATCGTGGAGGCTTGCTTCCATGAGGTTCCATTATGTGCCAGTGGTCATCTTGGTTCCAGGAGTTTCCTTAGTGTCACAATGCCCTCCATGCTTCCATTAGGCCCTGCTTTGCCACAATGGTCCCCTTGTTTCCATGAGGCCCCGCTGTGTCACAATGGACCTATGGTTCCATGATGTTGCGTGGTGTCACCGTGCTCTTCTTGAATCCGCAGTGTAACCATGGACCATTGGTTCCATGCAGCCGTGTCACAATGGGCTCCTTGATTCCATGATTCCCCACGGTGTCACAATGGAGCCTTGTTTCTAGGAGGTTCTGTACTGTCACAATTGCCTCCTTGATGCCATCAGCCCCTGCAGTGTCACAATGGCTCCTTGGTTCCATGAGGAACACAATAGCTTGGCATAAGCATTGAGCAACAGCTGCTGAACACACCTGGCAACATCTGCTTGCATCAAAAGAGGGCTTCAAGCTGACAATGGCACCAGCAGCTTCCATCTGCAACAGAGACCCAGGAAAGGACAGGCTGTGCCGGTTTGGACAAATGTGGAGGAAAATATCCTCTGATAGAAGGCAGGTTACACCCAGCCCTCCCCCACCAGGTTTTTGGAAAAAAGAACGTTCCTGGGAAGAAAGTGAAAGAGATAAAAACTATTTTTTTAACAAACACACAGGAAAAGGATAGCAATGCTAAATATTAAAAGCTCTCGCTGTGCAGAGAAAGCTGGGATAATTTGAGAGTCCTTCCGTGTTTCGGTGGGGTCTCCTGAAACATCCATAGACAGCGAGGCCCGTGCAAAGAAACAGGGAGCGATTCTTGAGAGAAGTTTCAGAGCTCTTTCTTCTCCAGCCACATGGGCAGGGCACTGCCAAAGAACTGAGCAATCACGGCACAAGCAGGGCCCTCCTGGCACAGGGCAACACAAAATAAGCAGTGCTGAACAGGATTAGGGCACATGTCAGCAGGGAGCAGGGAGACCCCGTGCCCAGGCCATGCCTCTACCCCAGGGTCCCCTCTCCCATGACCTCATGGCAGGGGGGAGGAACCCCAACACTTCCGTAGGTGTAGTCTCTCTCCTCCTCCTTGGAGCTGGCACATGGGCCCACATTCAGGGCCCCCACCTCGGTAGAAAATTCTCCCAATGTGCTCTGATGTTGAAAGAGTCAAGAAGAGAAGAAGGGAAAAAAAACCCCAAAGTCCCAGGAAAACAAAGTTCAACTCTCCATCTCCCCCCAGAGAAAAGGAGCTGAAAACTGGCTAAAAAGAAACAAGGTTGCTTCCTCCGCTCTTGCTGCAAGCAGGATGCAGAGGAGTGTGTATGTGTGTCCTTGAACAAACGCTCTGAGAAGTTTGTCCGGTTTTTTTCCCTCTTCCCCCTCTCAGGCTCAGTTGAAAGGCACAGAAATGCACAAAGTTCACTTCTGGGCATAGAGCAGTGATAGGGGATACACATGATAAAGTCACCCCAAGACACAGGGACAGAGAATTCAGTGGAAAGACTCCGAGAATTCTGCTCCCAGAGATCATTCATTCCTGCTCACCCTGACCCTTGTAGAAAGGGGACATCGTTCCAGGCAGCCTGTACTGAGCATGTGGCTCCTGAGTGGGGTTTGTTGTTTAGGAAACCTGCTCAGGCTTTTCCATTCTTTCCTTGCAAACAGGAAAACTTCTCCTGGGGCTGTGTGCAGGCAGAGCCCTGAGGAGAGCAGGTGGCACATGGTGCGCTGGGCTGGGACAGCCAGCTGCAGAGCTCAAGGGAAGAAGCCCAAAGTGTCACAATGGCTCCTTGCCTTCACATGCAACACCTGGGTCACAATGGTCTCCTTGATTCCATGAGGCCCCACTGTGTCACAATGGCTCCTTGGTTCCATCAGGTTCCGCAGTGTCACCGTGGTCTCCTTTGATCCGCACTGTCATCATGGACAATTGGTTCCATGAGGCCCCGCAGTGTCACAATGGTCCCTTGCTTCCATAGCTTTGATGTTGTAACAATGGACTCCTTGCTTCTATGAGCTAGCCTGCTTTTTGCAGAGGTGTCTTTGGTTCCAACAAGGCCCCGCTGTGTCTCAGTGCACCCTGGCTTCCATGTGGATCTGGAGTATCACAAAGGCTCCTTGGTTCCACCAGGTCCTGCTGTGTCACAATGGGTCCTGTGGTCCCTGAGGCCCTCCAAAGTCATTGTGGAGGCTTGCTTCCATGAGGTTCCATTATGTGCCAGTGGTCATCTTGGTTCCAGGAGTTTCCTTAGTGTCACAATGCTCTCCATGCTTCCATTAGGCCCTGCTTTGCCACAATGGTCCCCTTGTTTCCATGAGGCCCCACTGTGTCACAATGGACCTATGGTTCCATGATGTTGCGTGGTGTCACCGTGCTCTTCTTGAATCCGCCGTGTAACCATGGACCATTGGTTCCATGCAGCCGTGTCACAATGGGCTCCTTGATTCCATGATTCCCCACGGTGTCACAATGGAGCCTTGTTTCTAGGAGGTTCTGTACTGTCACAATTGCCTCCTTGATGCCATCAGCCCCTGCAGTGTCACAATGGCTCCTTGGTTCCATGAGGAACACAATAGCTTGGCATAAGCATTGAGCAACAGCTGCTGAACACACCTGGCAACATCTGCTTGCATCAAAAGAGGGCTTCAAGCTGACAATGGCACCAGCAGCTTCCATCTGCAACAGAGACCCAGGAAAGGACAGGCTGTGCCGGTTTGGACAAATTTGGAGGAAAATATCCTCTTATAGAAGGCAGATTACACCCAGCCCTCCCCCACCAGCTTCGGGAAAAAAGAATTTTCCTGGGAAGAAAGTGAAAGAGATAAAAACTACTTTTTTAACAAACACACAGGAAAAGGATAACAATGCTAAATATTAAAACCTCTCGCTGTGCAGAGAAAGCCGGGATAATTTGAGAGTCCTTCCGTGTTTCGGTGGGGTCTCCTGAAACATCCATAGGCAGCGAGGCCCGTGCAAAGAAACAGGGAGCGATTCTTGAGAGAAGTTGCAGAGCTCTTTCTTCTCCAGCCACATGGGCGGGGCACTGCCAAAGAACTGAGCAATCACAGCACAACCAGGGCCCTCCTCGCACAGGGCAACACAAAATAAGCAGTGCTGAACAGGATTAGGGCACATGTCAGCAGGGAGCTGGGAGACCCCCCGTGCCCAGGCCATGCCTCTACCCCAGGGTCCCCTCTCCCATGACCGCATGGCAGGGGGGAGGAACCCCAACACTTCCGGAGGTGTAGTCTCTCTCCTCCTCCTTGCAGCTGGCTCATGGGCCCACATTCAGGGCCCCCACCTCGGGAGAAAATTCTCCCAATGTGCTCTGATGTTGAAAGAGTCAAGAAGAGAAGAAGGGAAAAAAAAACCCCGAAGTCCCAGGAAAACAAAGTTCAACTCTCCATCTCCCCCCAGAGAAAAGGAGCTGAAAACTGGCTAAAAAGAAACCAAGTTGCTTCCTCTGCTCTTGCTGCAAGCAGGATGCAGAGGAGTGTGTATGTGTGTCCTTGAACAAACGCTCTGAGAAGTTTGTCCGGTTTTTTTCCTCTCCCCCCTCTCAGGCTCAGTTGAAAGGCACAGAAACGCACAAAGTTCACTTCTGGGCATAGAGCAGCAATAGGGGGATACACACAATAAAGTCACCCCAAGACACAGGGACAGAGAATTCAGTGGAAAGACTCCGAGAATTCTGCTCCCAGAGATCATTCATTCCTGCTCACCCTGACCCTTGTAGAAAGGGGACATCGTTCCAGGCAGCCTGTACTGAGCATGTGGCTCCTGAGTGGGGTTTGTTGTTTAGGAAACCTGCTCCGGCTTTTCCATTCTTTCCTTCCAAACAGGAAAACTTCTCCTGGGGCTGTGTGCAGGCAGAGCCCTGAGGAGAGCAGGTGGCACATGGTGCGCTGGGCTGGGACAGCCAGCTGCAGAGCTCAAGGGAAGAAGCCCAAAGTGTCACAATGGCTCCTTGCCTTCCCATGCAACACCTGGGTCACAATGGTCTCCTTGATTCCATGAGGCCCCACTGTGTCACAATGGCTCCTTGGTTCCATCAGGTTCCGCAGTGTCACCATGGTCTCCTTTGATCCGCACTGTCATCATGGACAATTGGTTCCATGAGGCCCCGCAGTGTCACAATGGTCCCTTGCTTCCATAGGTTTGATGTTGTAACAAAGGACTCCTTGCTTCTATGAGCTAGCCTGCTTTTTGCAGAGGGGTCTTTGGTTCCAACAAGGCCCCGCTGTGTCTCAGTGCACCCTGGCTTCCATGTGGATCTGGAGTATCACAAAGGCTCCTTGGTTCCACCAGGTCCTGCTGTGTCACAATGGGTCCTGTGGTCCCTGAGGCCCTCCAAAACCATCGTGGAGGCTTGCTTCCATGAGGTTCCATTATGTGCCAGTGGTCATCTTGGTTCCAGGAGTTTCCTTAGTGTCACAATGCCCTCCATGCTTCCATTAGGCCCTGCTTTGCCACAATGGTCCCCTTGTTTCCATGAGGCCCCGCTGTGTCACAATGGACCTATGGTTCCGTGATGTTGCGTGGTGTCACCGTGCTCTTCTTGAATCCGCCGTGTAACCATGGACCATTGGTTCCATGCAGCCGTGTCACAATGGGCTCCTTGATTCCATGATTCCCCACGGTGTCACAATGGAGCCTTGTTTCTAGGAGGTTCTGTACTGTCACAATTGCCTCCTTGATGCCATCAGCCCCTGCAGTGTCACAATGGCTCCTTGGTTCCATGAGGAACACAATAGCTTGGCATAAGCATTGAGCAACAGCTGCTGAACACACCTGGCAACATCTGCTTGCATCAAAAGAGGGCTTCAAGCTGACAATGGCACCAGCAGCTTCCATCTGCAACAGAGACCCAGGAAAGGACAGGCTGTGCCGGTTTGGACAAATGTGGAGGAAAATATCCTCTGATAGAAGGCAGGTTACACCCAGCCCTCCCCCACCAGGTTTTTGGAAAAAAGAACTTTCCTGGGAAGAAAGTGAAAGAGATAAAAACTATTTTTTTAACAAACACACAGGAAAAGGATAGCAATGCTAAATATTAAAAGCTCTCGCTGTGCAGAGAAAGCTGGGATAATTTGAGAGTCCTTCCGTGTTTCGGTGGGGTCTCCTGAAACATCCATAGACAGCGAGGCCCGTGCAAAGAAACAGGGAGCGATTCTTGAGAGAAGTTTCAGAGCTCTTTCTTCTCCAGCCACATGGGCGGGGCACTGCCAAAGAACTGAGCAATCACAGCACAACCAGGGCCCTCCTCGCACAAGGCAACACAAAATAAGCAGTGCTGAACAGGGTTAGGGCACATGTGAGCAGGGAGCAGGGAGACCCCGTGCCCAGGCCATGCCTCTACCCCAGGGTCCCCTCTCCCATGACCTCATGGCAGGGGGGAGGAACCCCAACACTTCCGTAGGTGTAGTCTCTCTCCTCCTCCTTGCAGCTGGCTCATGGGCCCACATTCAGGGCCCCCACCTCGGGAGAAAATTCTCCCAATGTGCTCTGATGTTGAAAGAGTCAAGAAGAGAAGAAGGGGAAAAAACCCCCAAAGTCCCAGGAAAACAAAGTTCAACTCTCCATCTCCCCCCAGAGAAAAGGAGCTGAAAACTGGCTAAAAAGAAACAAAGTTGCTTCCTCTGCTCTTGCTGCAAGCAGGATGCAGAGGAGTGTGTATGTGTGTCCTTGAACAAACGCTCTGAGAAGTTTGTCCGGTTTTTTTTCCTCTCCCCCCTCTCAGGCTCAGTTGAAAGGCACAGAAATGCACAAAGTTCACTTCTGGGCATAGAGCAGCAATAGGGGATACACACAATAAAGTCACCCCAAGACACAGGGACAGAGAATTCAGTGGAAAGACTCCGAGAATTCTGCTCCCAGAGATCATTCATTCCTGCTCACACTGACCCTTGTAGAAAGGGGACATCGTTCCAGGCAGCCTGTACTGAGCATGTGGCTCCTGAGTGGGGTTTGTTGTTTAGGAAACCTGCTCCGGCTTTTCCATTCTTTCCTTCCAAACAGGAAAACTTCTCCTGGGGCTGTGTGCAGGCAGAGCCCTGAGGAGAGCAGGTGGCACATGGTGCGCTGGGCTGGGACAGCCAGCTGCAGAGCTCAAGGGAAGAAGCCCAAAGTGTCACAATGGCTCCTTGCCTTCCCATGCAACACCTGGGTCACAATGGTCTCCTTGATTCCATGAGGCCCCACTGTGTCACAATGGCTCCTTGGTTCCATCAGGTTCCGCAGTGTCACCATGGTCTCCTTTGATCCGCACTGTCATCATGGACAATTGGTTCCATGAGGCCCCGCAGTGTCACAATGGTCCCTTGCTTCCATAGGTTTGATGTTGTAACAAAGGACTCCTTGCTTCTATGAGCTAGCCTGCTTTTTGCAGAGGGGTCTTTGGTTCCAACAAGGCCCCGCTGTGTCTCAGTGCACCCTGGCTTCCATGTGGATCTGGAGTATCACAAAGGCTCCTTGGTTCCACCAGGTCCTGCTGTGTCACAATGGGTCCTGTGGTCCCTGAGGCCCTCCAAAACCATCGTGGAGGCTTGCTTCCATGAGGTTCCATTATGTGCCAGTGGTCATCTTGGTTCCAGGAGTTTCCTTAGTGTCACAATGCCCTCCATGCTTCCATTAGGCCCTGCTTTGCCACAATGGTCCCCTTGTTTCCATGAGGCCCCGCTGTGTCACAATGGACCTATGGTTCCGTGATGTTGCGTGGTGTCACCGTGCTCTTCTTGAATCCGCCGTGTAACCATGGACCATTGGTTCCATGCAGCCGTGTCACAATGGGCTCCTTGATTCCATGATTCCCCACGGTGTCACAATGGAGCCTTGTTTCTAGGAGGTTCTGTACTGTCACAATTGCCTCCTTGATGCCATCAGCCCCTGCAGTGTCACAATGGCTCCTTGGTTCCATGAGGAACACAATAGCTTGGCATAAGCATTGAGCAACAGCTGCTGAACACACCTGGCAACATCTGCTTGCATCAAAAGAGGGCTTCAAGCTGACAATGGCACCAGCAGCTTCCATCTGCAACAGAGACCCAGGAAAGGACAGGCTGTGCCGGTTTGGACAAATGTGGAGGAAAATATCCTCTGATAGAAGGCAGGTTACACCCAGCCCTCCCCCACCAGGTTTTTGGAAAAAAGAACTTTCCTGGGAAGAAAGTGAAAGAGATAAAAACTATTTTTTTAACAAACACACAGGAAAAGGATAACAATGCTAAATATTAAAAGCTCTCGCTGTGCAGAGAAAGCTGGGATAATTTGAGAGTCCTTCCGTGTTTCGGTGGGGTCTCCTGAAACATCCATAGACAGCGAGGCCCGTGCAAAGAAACAGGGAGCGATTCTTGAGAGAAGTTTCAGAGCTCTTTCTTCTCCAGCCACATGGGCGGGGCACTGCCAAAGAACTGAGCAATCACAGCACAACCAGGGCCCTCCTGGCACAGGGCAACACAAAATAAGCAGTGCTGAACAGGATTAGGGCACATGTGAGCAGGGAGCAGGGAGACCCCCCGTGCCCAGGCCATGCCTCTACCCCAGGGTCCCCTCTCCCATGACCTCATGGCAGGGGGGAGGAACCCCAACACTTCCGTAGGTGTAGTCTCTCTCCTCCTCCTTGCAGCTGGCTCATGGGCCCACATTCAGGGCCCCCACCTCGGGAGAAAATTCTCCCAATGTGCTCTGATGTTGAAAGAGTCAAGAAGAGAAGAAGGGGAAAAAAACCCCAAAGTCCCAGGAAAACAAAGTTCAACTCTCCATCTCCCCCCAGAGAAAAGGAGCTGAAAACTGGCTAAAAAGAAACAAAGTTGCTTCCTCTGCTCTTGCTGCAAGCAGGATGCAGAGGAGTGTGTATGTGTGTCCTTGAACAAACGCTCTGAGAAGTTTGTCCGGTTTTTTTTCCTCTCCCCCCTCTCAGGCTCAGTTGAAAGGCACAGAAATGCACAAAGTTCACTTCTGGGCATAGAGCAGCAATAGGGGATACACACAATAAAGTCACCCCAAGACACAGGGACAGAGAATTCAGTGGAAAGACTCCGAGAATTCTGCTCCCAGAGATCATTCATTCCTGCTCACACTGACCCTTGTAGAAAGGGGACATCGTTCCAGGCAGCCTGTACTGAGCATGTGGCTCCTGAGTGGGGTTTGTTGTTTAGGAAACCTGCTCAGGCTTTTCCATTCTTTCCTTCCAAACAGGAAAACTTCTCCTGGGGCTGTGTGCAGGCAGAGCCCTGAGGAGAGCAGGTGGCACATGGTGCGCTGGGCTGGGACAGCCAGCTGCAGAGCTCAAGGGAAGAAGCCCAAAGTGTCACAATGGCTCCTTGCCTTCCCATGCAACACCTGGGTCACAATGGTCTCCTTGATTCCATGAGGCCCCACTGTGTCACAATGGCTCCTTGGTTCCATCAGGTTCCGCAGTGTCACCATGGTCTCCTTTGATCCGCACTGTCATCATGGACAATTGGTTCCATGAGGCCCCGCAGTGTCACAATGGTCCCTTGCTTCCATAGCTTTTACGTTGTAACAAAGGACTCCTTGCTTCTATGAGCTAGCCTGCTTTTTGCAGAGGGGTCTTTGGTTCCAACAAGGCCCCGCTGTGTCTCAGTGCACCCTGGCTTCCATGTGGATCTGGAGTATCACAAAGGCTCCTTGGTTCCACCAGGTCCTGCTGTGTCACAATGGGTCCTGTGGTCCCTGAGGCCCTCCAAAACCATCGTGGAGGCTTGCTTCCATGAGGTTCCATTATGTGCCAGTGGTCATCTTGGTTCCAGGAGTTTCCTTAGTGTCACAATGCTCTCCAGGCTTCCATTAGGCCCTGCTTTGCCACAATGGTCCCCTTGTTTCCATGAGGCCCCGCTGTGTCACAATGGACGTACGGTTCCATGATGTTGCGTGGTGTCACCGTGCTCTTCTTGAATCTGCAGTGTAACCATGGACCATTGGTTCCATGCGGCCTGGCTGTGTCACAATGGGCTCCTTGATTCCATGATTCCCCACGGTGTCACAATGGAGCCTTGTTTCTAGGAGGTTCTGTACTGTCACAATTGTCTCCTTGATGCCATCAGCCCCTGCAGTGTCACAATGGCTCCTTGGTTCCATGAGGAACACAATAGCTTGGCATAAGCATTGAGCAACAGCTGCTGAACACACCTGGCAACATCTGCTTGCATCAAAAGAGGGCTTCAAGCTGACAATGGCACCAGCAGCTTCCATCTGCAACAGAGACCCAGGAAAGGACAGGCTGTGCCGGTTTGGACAAATGTGGAGGAAAATATCCTCTGATAGAAGGCAGGTTACACCCAGCCCTCCCCCACCAGGTTTTTGGAAAAAAGAACTTTCCTGGGAAGAAAGTGAAAGAGATAAAAACAATTTTTTTAACAAACACACAGGAAAAGGATAGCAATGCTAAATATTAAAAGCTCTCGCTGTGCAGAGAAAGCTGGGATAATTTGAGAGTCCTTCTGTGTTTCGGTGGGGTCTCCTGAAACATCCATAGACAGCGAGGCCCGTGCAAAGAAACAGGGAGCGATTCTTGAGAGAAGTTTCAGAGCTCTTTCTTCTCCAGCCACATGGGCGGGGCACTGCCAAAGAACTGAGCAATCACAGCACAACCAGGGCCCTCCTGGCACAGGGCAACACAAAATAAGCAGTGCTGAACAGGATTAGGGCACATGTGAGCAGGGAGCAGGGAGACCCCGTGCCCAGGCCATGCCTCTACCCCAGGGTCCCCTCTCCCATGACCTCATGGCAGGGGGGAGGAACCCCAACACTTCCGTAGGTGCAGTCTCTCTCCTCCTCCTTGCAGCTGGCTCATGGGCCCACATTCAGGGCCCCCACCTCGGGAGAAAATTCTCCCAATGTGCTCTGATGTTGAAAGAGTCAAGAAGAGAAGAAGGGGAAAAAAACCCCAAAGTCCCAGGAAAACAAAGTTCAACTCTCCATCTCCCCCCAGAGAAAAGGAGCTGAAAACTGGCTAAAAAGAAACAAAGTTGCTTCCTCTGCTCTTGCTGCAAGCAGGATGCAGAGGAGTGTGTATGTGTGTCCTTGAACAAACGCTCTGAGAAGTTTGTCCGGTTTTTTTTCCTCTCCCCCCTCTCAGGCTCAGTTGAAAGGCACAGAAATGCACAAAGTTCACTTCTGGGCATAGAGCAGCAATAGGGGATACACACAATAAAGTCACCCCAAGACACAGGGACAGAGAATTCAGTGGAAAGACTCCGAGAATTCTGCTCCCAGAGATCATTCATTCCTGCTCACCCTGACCCTTGTAGAAAGGGGACATCGTTCCAGGCAGCCTGTACTGAGCATGTGGCTCCTGAGTGGGGTTTGTTGTTTAGGAAACCTGCTCCGGCTTTTCCATTCTTTCCTTCCAAACAGGAAAACTTCTCCTGGGGCTGTGTGCAGGCAGAGCCCTGAGGAGAGCAGGTGGCACATGGTGCGCTGGGCTGGGACAGCCAGCTGCAGAGCTCAAGGGAAGAAGCCCAAAGTGTCACAATGGCTCCTTGCCTTCACATGCAACACCTGGGTCACAATGGTCTCCTTGATTCCATGAGGCCCCACTGTGTCACAATGGCTCCTTGGTTCCATCAGGTTCCGCAGTGTCACCATGGTCTCCTTTGATCCGCACTGTCATCATGGACAATTGGTTCCATGAGGCCCCGCAGTGTCACAATGGTCCCTTGCTTCCATAGCTTTTACGTTGTAACAATGGACTCCTTGCTTCTATGAGCTAGCCTGCTTTTTGCAGAGGTGTCTTTGGTTCCAACAAGGCCCCGCTGTGTCTCAGTGCACCCTGGCTTCCATGTGGATGTGGAGTATCACAAAGGCTCCTTGGTTCCACCAGGTCCTGCTGTGTCACAATGGGTCCTGTGGTCCCTGAGGCCCTCCAAAGTCATTGTGGAGGCTTGCTTCCATGAGGTTCCATTATGTGCCAGTGGTCATCTTGGTTCCAGGAGTTTCCTTAGTGTCACAATGCTCTCCATGCTTCCATTAGGCCCTGCTTTGCCACAATGGTCCCCTTGTTTCCATGAGGCCCCGCTGTGTCACAATGGACCTATGGTTCCATGATGTTGCGTGGTGTCACCGTGCTCTTCTTGAATCCGCCGTGTAACCATGGACCATTGGTTCCATGCAGCCGTGTCACAATGGGCTCCTTGATTCCATGATTCCCCACGGTGTCACAATGGAGCCTTGTTTCTAGGAGGTTCTTTACTGTCACAATTGCCTCCTTGATGCCATCAGCCCCTGCAGTGTCACAATGGCTCCTTGGTTCCATGAGGAACACAATAGCTTGGCATAAGCATTGAGCAACAGCTGCTGAACACACCTGGCAACATCTGCTTGCATCAAAAGAGGGCTTCAAGCTGACAATGGCACCAGCAGCTTCCATCTGCAACAGAGACCCAGGAAAGGACAGGCAGTGCCGGTTTGGACAAATGTGGAGGAAAATATCCTCTGATAGAAGGCAGGTTACACCCAGCCCTCCCCCACCAGGTTTTTGGAAAAAAGAACTTTCCTGGGAAGAAAGTGAAAGAGATAAAAACTATTTTTTTAACAAACACACAGGAAAAGGATAGCAATGCTAAATATTAAAAGCTCTCGCTGTGCAGAGAAAGCTGGGATAATTTGAGAGTCCTTCTGTGTTTCGGTGGGGTCTCCTGAAACATCCATCGACAGCGAGGCCCGTGCAAAGAAACAGGGAGCGATTCTTGAGAGAAGTTTCAGAGCTCTTTCTTCTCCAGCCACATGGGCGGGGCACTGCCAAAGAACTGAGCAATCACAGCACAACCAGGGCCCTCCTCGCACAAGGCAACACAAAATAAGCAGTGCTGAACAGGGTTAGGGCACATGTGAGCAGGGAGCAGGGAGACCCCCGTGCCCAGGCCATGCCTCTACCCCAGGGTCCCCTCTCCCATGACCTCATGGCAGGGGGGAGGAACCCCAACACTTCCGTAGGTGTAGTCTCTCTCCTCCTCCTTGCAGCTGGCTCATGGGCCCACATTCAGGGCCCCCACCTCGGGAGAAAATTCTCCCAATGTGCTCTGATGTTGAAAGAGTCAAGAAGAGAAGAAGGGAAAAAAACCCCCCGAAGTCCCAGGAAAACAAAGTTCAACTCTCCATCTCCCCCCAGAGAAAAGGAGCTGAAAACTGGCTAAAAAGAAACAAAGTTGCTTCCTCTGCTCTTGCTGCAAGCAGGATGCAGAGGAGTGTGTATGTGTGTCCTTGAACAAACGCTCTGAGAAGTTTGTCCGGTTTTTTTTTCCTCTCCCCCCTCTCAGGCTCAGTTGAAAGGCACAGAAATGCACAAAGTTCACTTCTGGGCATAGAGCAGCAATAGGGGATACACACAATAAAGTCACCCCAAGACACAGGGACAGAGAATTCAGTGGAAAGACTCCGAGAATTCTGCTCCCAGAGATCATTCATTCCTGCTCACACTGACCCTTGTAGAAAGGGGACATCGTTCCAGGCAGCCTGTACTGAGCATGTGGCTCCTGAGTGGGGTTTGTTGTTTAGGAAACCTGCTCCGGCTTTTCCATTCTTTCCTTGCAAACAGGAAAACTTCTCCTGGGGCTGTGTGCAGGCAGAGCCCTGAGGAGAGCAGGTGGCACATGGTGCGCTGGGCTGGGACAGCCAGCTGCAGAGCTCAAGGGAAGAAGCCCAAAGTGTCACAATGGCTCCTTGCCTTCCCATGCAACACCTGGGTCACAATGGTCTCCTTGATTCCATGAGGCCCCACTGTGTCACAATGGCTCCTTGGTTCCATCAGGTTCCGCAGTGTCACCATGGTCTCCTTTGATCCGCACTGTCATCATGGACAATTGGTTCCATGAGGCCCCGCAGTGTCACAATGGTCCCTTGCTTCCATAGCTTTTACGTTGTAACAATGGACTCCTTGCTTCTATGAGCTAGCCTGCTTTTTGCAGAGGTGTCTTTGGTTCCCACAAGGCCCCGCTGTGTCTCAGTGCACCCTGGCTTCCATGTGGATCTGGAGTATCACAAAGGCTCCTTGGTTCTACCAGGTCCTGCTGTGTCACAATGGGTCCTGTGGTCCCTGAGGCCCTCCAAAGTCATTGTGGAGGCTTGCTTCCATGAGGTTCCATTATGTGCCAGTGGTCATCTTGGTTCCAGGAGTTTCCTTAGTGTCACAATGCTCTCCATGCTTCCATTAGGCCCTGCTTTGCCACAATGGTCCCCTTGTTTCCATGAGGCCCCGCTGTGTCACAATGGACCTATGGTTCCATGATGTTGCGTGGTGTCACCGTGCTCTTCTTGAATCCGCCGTGTAACCATGGACCATTGGTTCCATGCAGCCGTGTCACAATGGGCTCCTTGATTCCATGATTCCCCACGGTGTCACAATGGAGCCTTGTTTCTAGGAGGTTCTGTACTGTCACAATTGCCTCCTTGATGCCATCAGCCCCTGCAGTGTCACAATGGCTCCTTGGTTCCATGAGGAACACAAGAGCTTGGCATAAGCATTGAGCAACAGCTGCTGAACACACCTGGCAACATCTGCTTGCATCAAAAGAGGGCTTCAAGCTGACAATGGCACCAGCAGCTTCCATCTGCAACAGAGACCCAGGAAAGGACAGGCTGTGCCGGTTTGGACAAATGTGGAGGAAAATATCCTCTGATAGAAGGCAGGTTACACCCAGCCCTCCCCCACCAGGTTTTTGGAAAAAAGAACTTTCCTGGGAAGAAAGTGAAAGAGATAAAAACTATTTTTTTAACAAACACACAGGAAAAGGATAGCAATGCTAAATATTAAAACCTCTCGCTGTGCAGAGAAAGCTGGGATAATTTGAGAGTCCTTCCGTGTTTCGGTGGGGTCTCCTGAAACATCCATAGACAGCGAGGCCCGTGCAAAGAAACAGGGAGCGATTCTTGAGAGAAGTTTCAGAGCTCTTTCTTCTCCAGCCACATGGGCGGGGCACTGCCAAAGAACTGAGCAATCACAGCACAACCAGGGCCCTCCTCGCACAGGGCAACACAAAATAAGCAGTGCTGAACAGGGTTAGGGCACATGTGAGCAGGGAGCAGGGAGACCCCGTGCCCAGGCCATGCCTCTACCCCAGGGTCCCCTCTCCCATGACCTCATGGCAGGGGGGAGGAACCCCAACACTTCCGTAGGTGCAGTCTCTCTCCTCCTCCTTGCAGCTGGCTCATGGGCCCACATTCAGGGCCCCCACCTCGGGAGAAAATTCTCCCAATGTGCTCTGATGTTGAAAGAGTCAAGAAGAGAAGAAGGGAAAAAAAACCCCCGAAGTCCCAGGAAAACAAAGTTCAACTCTCCATCTCCCCCCAGAGAAAAGGAGCTGAAAACTGGCTAAAAAGAAACAAAGTTGCTTCCTCTGCTCTTGCTGCAAGCAGGATGCAGAGGAGTGTGTATGTGTGTCCTTGAACAAACGCTCTGAGAAGTTTGTCCGGTTTTTTTTCCTCTCCCCCCTCTCAGGCTCAGTTGAAAGGCACAGAAATGCACAAAGTTCACTTCTGGGCATAGAGCAGCAATAGGGGATACACACAATAAAGTCACCCCAAGACACAGGGACAGAGAATTCAGTGGAAAGACTCCGAGAATTCTGCTCCCAGAGATCATTCATTCCTGCTCACCCTGACCCTTGTAGAAAGGGGACATCGTTCCAGGCAGCCTGTACTGAGCATGTGGCTCCTGAGTGGGGTTTGTTGTTTAGGAAACCTGCTCCGGCTTTTCCATTCTTTCCTTCCAAACAGGAAAACTTCTCCTGGGGCTGTGTGCAGGCAGAGCCCTGAGGAGAGCAGGTGGCACATGGTGCGCTGGGCTGGGACAGCCAGCTGCAGAGCTCAAGGGAAGAAGCCCAAAGTGTCACAATGGCTCCTTGCCTTCACATGCAACACCTGGGTCACAATGGTCTCCTTGATTCCATGAGGCCCCACTGTGTCACAATGGCTCCTTGGTTCCATCAGGTTCCGCAGTGTCACCATGGTCTCCTTTGATCCGCATTGTCATCAAGGACAATTGGTTCCATGAGGCCCCGCAGTGTCACAATGGTCCCTTGCTTCCATAGCTTTTACGTTGTAACAATGGACTCCTTGCTTCTATGAGCTAGCCTGCTTTTTGCAGAGGTGTCTTTGGTTCCAACAAGGCCCCGCTGTGTCTCAGTGCACCCTGGCTTCCATGTGGATCTGGAGTATCACAAAGGCTCCTTGGTTCCACCAGGTCCTGCTGTGTCACAATGGGTCCTGTGGTCCCTGAGGCACTCCAAAGTCATTGTGGAGGCTTGCTTCCATGAGGTTCCATTATGTGCCAGTGGTCATCTTGGTTCCAGGAGTTTCCTTAGTGTCACAATGCTCTCCAGGCTTCCATTAGGCCCTGCTTTGCCACAATGGTCCCCTTGTTTCCATGAGGCCCCGCTGTGTCACAATGGACCTATGGTTCCATGATGTTGCGTGGTGTCACCGTGCTCTTCTTGAATCCGCAGTGTAACCATGGACCATTGGTTCCATGCAGCCGTGTCACAATGGGCTCCTTGATTCCATGATTCCCCACGGTGTCACAATGGAGCCTTGTTTCTAGGAGGTTCTGTACTGTCACAATTGCCTCCTTGATGCCATCAGCCCCTGCAGTGTCACAATGGCTCCTTGGTTCCATGAGGAACACAATAGCTTGGCATAAGCATTGAGCAACAGCTGCTGAACACACCTGGCAACATCTGCTTGCATCAAAAGAGGGCTTCAAGCTGACAATGGCACCAGCAGCTTCCATCTGCAACAGAGACCCAGGAAAGGACAGGCTGTGCCGGTTTGGACAAATGTGGAGGAAAATATCCTCTGATAGAAGGCAGGTTACACCCAGCCCTCCCCCACCAGGTTTTTGGAAAAAAGAACTTTCCTGGGAAGAAAGTGAAAGAGATAAAAACTATTTTTTTAACAAACACACAGGAAAAGGATAGCAATGCGAAATATTAAAAGCTCTCGCTGTGCAGAGAAAGCTGGGATAATTTGAGAGTCCTTCCGTGTTTCGGTGGGGTCTCCTGAAACATCCATAGACAGCGAGGCCCGTGCAAAGAAACAGGGAGCGATTCTTGAGAGAAGTTTCAGAGCTCTTTCTTCTCCAGCCACATGGGCGGGGCACTGCCAAAGAACTGAGCAATCACAGCACAACCAGGGCCCTCCTGGCACAGGGCAACACAAAATAAGCAGTGCTGAACAGGGTTAGGGCACATGTGAGCAGGGAGCAGGGAGACCCCCGTGCCCAGGCCATGCCTCTACCCCAGGGTCCCCTCTCCCATGACCTCATGGCAGGGGGGAGGAACCCCAACACTTCCGTAGGTGTAGTCTCTCTCCTCCTCCTTGCAGCTGGCTCATGGGCCCACATTCAGGGCCCCCACCTCGGGAGAAAATTCTCCCAATGTGCTCTGATGTTGAAAGAGTCAAGAAGAGAAGAAGGGAAAAAAACCCCCCGAAGTCCCAGGAAAACAAAGTTCAACTCTCCATCTCCCCCCAGAGAAAAGGAGCTGAAAACTGGCTACAAAGAAACAAAGTTGCTTCCTCTGCTCTTGCTGCAAGCAGGATGCAGAGGAGTGTGTATGTGTGTCCTTGAACAAACGCTCTGAGAAGTTTGTCCGGTTTTTTTTCCTCTCCCCCCTCTCAGGCTCAGTTGAAAGGCACAGAAATGCACAAAGTTCACTTCTGGGCATAGAGCAGCAATAGGGGATACACACAATAAAGTCACCCCAAGACACAGGGACAGAGAATTCAGTGGAAAGACTCCGAGAATTCTGCTCCCAGAGATCATTCATTCCTGCTCACCCTGACCCTTGTAGAAAGGGGACATCGTTCCAGGCAGCCTGTACTGAGCATGTGGCTCCTGAGTGGGGTTTGTTGTTTAGGAAACCTGCTCCGGCTTTTCCATTCTTTCCTTGCAAACAGGAAAACTTCTCCTGGGGCTGTGTGCAGGCAGAGCCCTGAGGAGAGCAGGTGGCACATGGTGCGCTGGGCTGGGACAGCCAGCTGCAGAGCTCAAGGGAAGAAGCCCAAAGTGTCACAATGGCTCCTTGCCTTCACATGCAACACCTGGGTCACAATGGTCTCCTTGATTCCATGAGGCCCCACTGTGTCACAATGGCTCCTTGGTTCCATCAGGTTCCGCAGTGTCACCATGGTCTCCTTTGATCCGCATTGTCATCAAGGACAATTGGTTCCATGAGGCCCCGCAGTGTCACAATGGTCCCTTGCTTCCATAGCTTTTACGTTGTAACAATGGACTCCTTGCTTCTATGAGCTAGCCTGCTTTTTGCAGAGGTGTCTTTGGTTCCAACAAGGCCCCGCTGTGTCTCAGTGCACCCTGGCTTCCATGTGGATCTGGAGTATCACAAAGGCTCCTTGGTTCCACCAGGTCCTGCTGTGTCACAATGGGTCCTGTGGTCCCTGAGGCACTCCAAAGTCATTGTGGAGGCTTGCTTCCATGAGGTTCCATTATGTGCCAGTGGTCATCTTGGTTCCAGGAGTTTCCTTAGTGTCACAATGCTCTCCAGGCTTCCATTAGGCCCTGCTTTGCCACAATGGTCCCCTTGTTTCCATGAGGCCCCGCTGTGTCACAATGGACCTATGGTTCCATGATGTTGCGTGGTGTCACCGTGCTCTTCTTGAATCCGCAGTGTAACCATGGACCATTGGTTCCATGCAGCCGTGTCACAATGGGCTCCTTGATTCCATGATTCCCCACGGTGTCACAATGGAGCCTTGTTTCTAGGAGGTTCTGTACTGTCACAATTGCCTCCTTGATGCCATCAGCCCCTGCAGTGTCACAATGGCTCCTTGGTTCCATGAGGAACACAATAGCTTGGCATAAGCATTGAGCAACAGCTGCTGAACACACCTGGCAACATCTGCTTGCATCAAAAGAGGGCTTCAAGCTGACAATGGCACCAGCAGCTTCCATCTGCAACAGAGACCCAGGAAAGGACAGGCTGTGCCGGTTTGGACAAATGTGGAGGAAAATATCCTCTGATAGAAGGCAGGTTACACCCAGCCCTCCCCCACCAGGTTTTTGGAAAAAAGAACTTTCCTGGGAAGAAAGTGAAAGAGATAAAAACTATTTTTTTAACAAACACACAGGAAAAGGATAGCAATGCGAAATATTAAAAGCTCTCGCTGTGCAGAGAAAGCTGGGATAATTTGAGAGTCCTTCCGTGTTTCGGTGGGGTCTCCTGAAACATCCATAGACAGCG
The DNA here is from genome assembly GCF_041296385.1 of Aphelocoma coerulescens. Lineage (NCBI taxonomy): Eukaryota > Metazoa > Chordata > Aves > Passeriformes > Corvidae > Aphelocoma > Aphelocoma coerulescens. The sequence goes on from NW_027183572.1 coordinate 100,369, forward strand.
AGGCCCGTGCAAAGAAACAGGGAGCGATTCTTGAGAGACGTTTCAGAGCTCTTTCTTCTCCAGCCACACGGGCGGGGCACTGCCAAAGAACTGAGCAATCACAGCACAACCAGGGCCCTCCTGGCACAGGGCAACACAAAATAAGCAGTGCTGAACAGGGTTAGGGCACATGTGAGCAGGGAGCAGGGAGACCCCCGTGCCCAGGCCATGCCTCTACCCCAGGGTCCCCTCTCCCATGACCTCATGGCAGGGGGGAGGAACCCCAACACTTCCGTAGGTGTAGTCTCTCTCCTCCTCCTTGCAGCTGGCTCATGGGCCCACATTCAGGGCCCCCACCTCGGGAGAAAATTCTCCCAATGTGCTCTGATGTTGAAAGAGTCAAGAAGAGAAGAAGGGAAAAAAACCCCCCGAAGTCCCAGGAAAACAAAGTTCAACTCTCCATCTCCCCCCAGAGAAAAGGAGCTGAAAACTGGCTAAAAAGAAACAAAGTTGCTTCCTCTGCTCTTGCTGCAAGCAGGATGCAGAGGAGTGTGTATGTGTGTCCTTGAACAAACGCTCTGAGAAGTTTGTCCGGTTTTTTTTCCTCTCCCCCCTCTCAGGCTCAGTTGAAAGGCACAGAAATGCACAAAGTTCACTTCTGGGCATAGAGCAGCAATAGGGGATACACACAATAAAGTCACCCCAAGACACAGGGACAGAGAATTCAGTGGAAAGACTCCGAGAATTCTGCTCCCAGAGATCATTCATTCCTGCTCACCCTGACCCTTGTAGAAAGGGGACATCGTTCCAGGCAGCCTGTACTGAGCATGTGGCTCCTGAGTGGGGTTTGTTGTTTAGGAAACCTGCTCCGGCTTTTCCATTCTTTCCTTGCAAACAGGAAAACTTCTCCTGGGGCTGTGTGCAGGCAGAGCCCTGAGGAGAGCAGGTAGCACATGGTGCGCTGGGCTGGGACAGCCAGCTGCAGAGCTCAAGGGAAGAAGCCCAAAGTGTCACAATGGCTCCTTGCCTTCCCATGCAACACCTGGGTCACAATGGTCTCCTTGATTCCATGAGGCCCCACTGTGTCACAATGGCTCCTTGGTTCCATCAGGTTCCGCAGTGTCACCATGGTCTCCTTTGATCCGCATTGTCATCAAGGACAATTGGTTCCATGAGGCCCCGCAGTGTCACAATGGTCCCTTGCTTCCATAGCTTTTACGTTGTAACAATGGACTCCTTGCTTCTATGAGCTAGCCTGCTTTTTGCAGAGGTGTCTTTGGTTCCAACAAGGCCCCGCTGTGTCTCAGTGCACCCTGGCTTCCATGTGGATCTGGAGTATCACAAAGGCTCCTTGGTTCCACCAGGTCCTGCTGTGTCACAATGGGTCCTGTGGTCCCTGAGGCACTCCAAAGTCATTGTGGAGGCTTGCTTCCATGAGGTTCCATTATGTGCCAGTGGTCATCATGGTTCCAGGAGTTTCCTTAGTGTCACAATGCTCTCCATGCTTCCATTAGGCCCTGCTTTGCCACAATGGTCCCCTTGTTTCCATGAGGCCCCGCTGTGTCACAATGGACCTATGGTTCCATGATGTTGCGTGGTGTCACCGTGCTCTTCTTGAATCCGCAGTGTAACCATGGACCATTGGTTCCATGCAGCCGTGTCACAATGGGCTCCTTGATTCCATGATTCCCCACGGTGTCACAATGGAGCCTTGTTTCTAGGAGGTTCTGTACTGTCACAATTGCCTCCTTGATGCCATCAGCCCCTGCAGTGTCACAATGGCTCCTTGGTTCCATGAGGAACACAATAGCTTGGCATAAGCATTGAGCAACAGCTGCTGAACACACCTGGCAACATCTGCTTGCATCAAAAGAGGGCTTCAAGCTGACAATGGCACCAGCAGCTTCCATCTGCAACAGAGACCCAGGAAAGGACAGGCTGTGCCGGTTTGGACAAATGTGGAGGAAAATATCCTCTGATAGAAGGCAGGTTACACCCAGCCCTCCCCCACCAGGTTTTTGGAAAAAAGAACTTTCCTGGGAAGAAAGTGAAAGAGATAAAAACTATTTTTTTAACAAACACACAGGAAAAGGATAGCAATGCTAAATATTAAAAGCTCTCGCTGTGCAGAGAAAGCTGGGATAATTTGAGAGTCCTTCCGTGTTTCGGTGGGGTCTCCTGAAACATCCATAGACAGCGAGGCCCGTGCAAAGAAACAGGGAGCGATTCTTGAGAGAAGTTTCAGAGCTCTTTCTTCTCCAGCCACATGGGCGGGGCACTGCCAAAGAACTGAGCAATCACAGCACAACCAGGGCCCTCCTGGCACAGGGCAACACAAAATAAGCAGTGCTGAACAGGGTTAGGGCACATGTGAGCAGGGAGCAGGGAGACCCCGTGCCCAGGCCATGCCTCTACCCCAGGGTCCCCTCTCCCATGACCTCATGGCAGGGGGGAGGAACCCCAACACTTCCGTAGGTGTAGTCTCTCTCCTCCTCCTTGCAGCTGGCTCATGGGCCCACATTCAGGGCCCCCACCTCGGGAGAAAATTCTCCCAATGTGCTCTGATGTTGAAAGAGTCAAGAAGAGAAGAAGGGAAAAAAACCCCCCGAAGTCCCAGGAAAACAAAGTTCAACTCTCCATCTCCCCCCAGAGAAAAGGAGCTGAAAACTGGCTAAAAAGAAACAAAGTTGCTTCCTCTGCTCTTGCTGCAAGCAGGATGCAGAGGAGTGTGTATGTGTGTCCTTGAACAAACGCTCTGAGAAGTTTGTCCGGTTTTTTTTCCTCTCCCCCCTCTCAGGCTCAGTTGAAAGGCACAGAAATGCACAAAGTTCACTTCTGGGCATAGAGCAGCAATAGGGGATACACACAATAAAGTCACCCCAAGACACAGGGACAGAGAATTCAGTGGAAAGACTCCGAGAATTCTGCTCCCAGAGATCATTCATTCCTGCTCACCCTGACCCTTGTAGAAAGGGGACATCGTTCCAGGCAGCCTGTACTGAGCATGTGGCTCCTGAGTGGGGTTTGTTGTTTAGGAAACCTGCTCCGGCTTTTCCATTCTTTCCTTGCAAACAGGAAAACTTCTCCTGGGGCTGTGTGCAGGCAGAGCCCTGAGGAGAGCAGGTAGCACATGGTGCGCTGGGCTGGGACAGCCAGCTGCAGAGCTCAAGGGAAGAAGCCCAAAGTGTCACAATGGCTCCTTGCCTTCCCATGCAACACCTGGGTCACAATGGTCTCCTTGATTCCATGAGGCCCCACTGTGTCACAATGGCTCCTTGGTTCCATCAGGTTCCGCAGTGTCACCATGGTCTCCTTTGATCCGCATTGTCATCAAGGACAATTGGTTCCATGAGGCCCCGCAGTGTCACAATGGTCCCTTGCTTCCATAGCTTTTACGTTGTAACAATGGACTCCTTGCTTCTATGAGCTAGCCTGCTTTTTGCAGAGGTGTCTTTGGTTCCAACAAGGCCCCGCTGTGTCTCAGTGCACCCTGGCTTCCATGTGGATCTGGAGTATCACAAAGGCTCCTTGGTTCCACCAGGTCCTGCTGTGTCACAATGGGTCCTGTGGTCCCTGAGGCACTCCAAAGTCATTGTGGAGGCTTGCTTCCATGAGGTTCCATTATGTGCCAGTGGTCATCATGGTTCCAGGAGTTTCCTTAGTGTCACAATGCTCTCCATGCTTCCATTAGGCCCTGCTTTGCCACAATGGTCCCCTTGTTTCCATGAGGCCCCGCTGTGTCACAATGGACCTATGGTTCCATGATGTTGCGTGGTGTCACCGTGCTCTTCTTGAATCCGCAGTGTAACCATGGACCATTGGTTCCATGCAGCCGTGTCACAATGGGCTCCTTGATTCCATGATTCCCCACGGTGTCACAATGGAGCCTTGTTTCTAGGAGGTTCTGTACTGTCACAATTGCCTCCTTGATGCCATCAGCCCCTGCAGTGTCACAATGGCTCCTTGGTTCCATGAGGAACACAATAGCTTGGCATAAGCATTGAGCAACAGCTGCTGAACACACCTGGCAACATCTGCTTGCATCAAAAGAGGGCTTCAAGCTGACAATGGCACCAGCAGCTTCCATCTGCAACAGAGACCCAGGAAAGGACAGGCTGTGCCGGTTTGGACAAATGTGGAGGAAAATATCCTCTGATAGAAGGCAGGTTACACCCAGCCCTCCCCCACCAGGTTTTTGGAAAAAAGAACTTTCCTGGGAAGAAAGTGAAAGAGATAAAAACTATTTTTTTAACAAACACACAGGAAAAGGATAGCAATGCGAAATATTAAAAGCTCTCGCTGTGCAGAGAAAGCTGGGATAATTTGAGAGTCCTTCCGTGTTTCGGTGGGGTCTCCTGAAACATCCATAGACAGCGAGGCCCGTGCAAAGAAACAGGGAGCGATTCTTGAGAGAAGTTTCAGAGCTCTTTCTTCTCCAGCCACACGGGCGGGGCACTGCCAAAGAACTGAGCAATCACAGCACAACCAGGGCCCTCCTGGCACAGGGCAACACAAAATAAGCAGTGCTGAACAGGATTAGGGCACATGCGAGCAGGGAGCAGGGAGACCCCCGTGCCCAGGCCATGCCTCTACCCCAGGGTCCCCTCTCCCATGACCTCATGGCAGGGGGGAGGAACCCCAACACTTCCGTAGGTGTAGTCTCTCTCCTCCTCCTTGCAGCTGGCTCATGGGCCCACATTCAGGGCCCCCACCTCGGGAGAAAATTCTCCCAATGTGCTCTGATGTTGAAAGAGTCAAGAAGAGAAGAAGGGAAAAAAACCCCCCGAAGTCCCAGGAAAACAAAGTTCAACTCTCCATCTCCCCCCAGAGAAAAGGAGCTGAAAACTGGCTAAAAAGAAACAAAGTTGCTTCCCTCTGCTCTTGCTGCAAGCAGGATGCAGAGGAGTGTGTATGTGTGTCCTTGAACAAACACTCTGAGAAGTTTGTCCGGGTTTTTTTCCTCTCCCCCCTCTCAGGCTCAGTTGAAAGGCACAGAAATGCACAAAGTTCACTTCTGGGCATAGAGCAGCAATAGGGGATACACACAATAAAGTCACCCCAAGACACAGGGACAGAGAATTCAGTGGAAAGACTCCGAAAATTCTGCTCCCAGAGATCATTCATTCCTGCTCACCCTGACCCTTGTAGAAAGGGGACATCGTTCCAGGCAGCCTGTACTGAGCATGTGGCTCCTGAGTGGGGTTTGTTGTTTAGGAAACCTGCTCAGGCTTTTCCATTCTTTCCTTCCAAACAGGAAAACTTCTCCTGGGGCTGTGTGCAGGCAGAGCCCTGAGGAGAGCAGGTGGCACATGGTGCGCTGGGCTGGGACAGCCAGCTGCAGAGCTCAAGGGAAGAAGCCCAAAGTGTCACAATGGCTCCTTGCCTTCACATGCAACACCTGGGTCACAATGGTCTCCTTGATTCCATGAGGCCCCACTGTGTCACAATGGCTCCTTGGTTCCATCAGGTTCCGCAGTGTCACCATGGTCTCCTTTGATCCGCATTGTCATCAAGGACAATTGGTTCCATGAGGCCCCGCAGTGTCACAATGGTCCCTTGCTTCCATAGCTTTGATGTTGTAACAAAGGACTCCTTGCTTCTATGAGCTAGCCTGCTTTTTGCAGAGGTGTCTTTGGTTCCAACAAGGCCCCGCTGTGTCTCAGTGCACCCTGGCTTCCATGTGGATCTGGAGTATCACAAAGGCTCCTTGGTTCCACCAGGTCCTGCTGTGTCACAATGGGTCCTGTGGTCCCTGAGGCCCTCCAAAACCATCGTGGAGGCTTGCTTCCATGAGGTTCCATTATGTGCCAGTGGTCATCTTGGTTCCAGGAGTTTCCTTAGTGTCACAATGCTCTCCATGCTTCCATTAGGCCCTGCTTTGCCACAATGGTCCCCTTGTTTCCATGAGGCCCCGCTGTGTCACAATGGACCTATGGTTCCATGATGTTGCGTGGTGTCACCGTGCTCTTCTTGAATCCGCCGTGTAACCATGGACCATTGGTTCCATGCAGCCGTGTCACAATGGGCTCCTTGATTCCATGATTCCCCACGGTGTCACAATGGAGCCTTGTTTCTAGGAGGTTCTGTACTGTCACAATTGCCTCCTTGATGCCATCAGCCCCTGCAGTGTCACAATGGCTCCTTGGTTCCATGAGGAACACAAGAGCTTGGCATAAGCATTGAGCAACAGCTGCTGAACACACCTGGCAACATCTGCTTGCATCAAAAGAGGGCTTCAAGCTGACAATGGCACCAGCAGCTTCCATCTGCAACAGAGACCCAGGAAAGGACAGGCTGTGCCGGTTTGGACAAATGTGGAGGAAAATATCCTCTGATAGAAGGCAGGTTACACCCAGCCCTCCCCCACCAGGTTTTTGGAAAAAAGAACTTTCCTGGGAAGAAAGTGAAAGAGATAAAAACTATTTTTTTAACAAACACACAGGAAAAGGATAGCAATGCTAAATATTAAAACCTCTCGCTGTGCAGAGAAAGCTGGGATAATTTGAGAGTCCTTCCGTGTTTCGGTGGGGTCTCCTGAAACATCCATAGACAGCGAGGCCCGTGCAAAGAAACAGGGAGCGATTCTTGAGAGAAGTTTCAGAGCTCTTTCTTCTCCAGCCACATGGGCGGGGCACTGCCAAAGAACTGAGCAATCACAGCACAACCAGGGCCCTCCTCGCACAGGGCAACACAAAATAAGCAGTGCTGAACAGGGTTAGGGCACATGTGAGCAGGGAGCAGGGAGACCCCGTGCCCAGGCCATGCCTCTACCCCAGGGTCCCCTCTCCCATGACCTCATGGCAGGGGGGAGGAACCCCAACACTTCCGTAGGTGCAGTCTCTCTCCTCCTCCTTGCAGCTGGCTCATGGGCCCACATTCAGGGCCCCCACCTCGGGAGAAAATTCTCCCAATGTGCTCTGATGTTGAAAGAGTCAAGAAGAGAAGAAGGGAAAAAAAACCCCCGAAGTCCCAGGAAAACAAAGTTCAACTCTCCATCTCCCCCCAGAGAAAAGGAGCTGAAAACTGGCTAAAAAGAAACAAAGTTGCTTCCTCTGCTCTTGCTGCAAGCAGGATGCAGAGGAGTGTGTATGTGTGTCCTTGAACAAACGCTCTGAGAAGTTTGTCCGGTTTTTTTTCCTCTCCCCCCTCTCAGGCTCAGTTGAAAGGCACAGAAATGCACAAAGTTCACTTCTGGGCATAGAGCAGCAATAGGGGATACACACAATAAAGTCACCCCAAGACACAGGGACAGAGAATTCAGTGGAAAGACTCCGAGAATTCTGCTCCCAGAGATCATTCATTCCTGCTCACCCTGACCCTTGTAGAAAGGGGACATCGTTCCAGGCAGCCTGTACTGAGCATGTGGCTCCTGAGTGGGGTTTGTTGTTTAGGAAACCTGCTCCGGCTTTTCCATTCTTTCCTTCCAAACAGGAAAACTTCTCCTGGGGCTGTGTGCAGGCAGAGCCCTGAGGAGAGCAGGTGGCACATGGTGCGCTGGGCTGGGACAGCCAGCTGCAGAGCTCAAGGGAAGAAGCCCAAAGTGTCACAATGGCTCCTTGCCTTCACATGCAACACCTGGGTCACAATGGTCTCCTTGATTCCATGAGGCCCCACTGTGTCACAATGGCTCCTTGGTTCCATCAGGTTCCGCAGTGTCACCATGGTCTCCTTTGATCCGCATTGTCATCAAGGACAATTGGTTCCATGAGGCCCCGCAGTGTCACAATGGTCCCTTGCTTCCATAGCTTTTACGTTGTAACAATGGACTCCTTGCTTCTATGAGCTAGCCTGCTTTTTGCAGAGGTGTCTTTGGTTCCAACAAGGCCCCGCTGTGTCTCAGTGCACCCTGGCTTCCATGTGGATCTGGAGTATCACAAAGGCTCCTTGGTTCCACCAGGTCCTGCTGTGTCACAATGGGTCCTGTGGTCCCTGAGGCACTCCAAAGTCATTGTGGAGGCTTGCTTCCATGAGGTTCCATTATGTGCCAGTGGTCATCTTGGTTCCAGGAGTTTCCTTAGTGTCACAATGCTCTCCAGGCTTCCATTAGGCCCTGCTTTGCCACAATGGTCCCCTTGTTTCCATGAGGCCCCGCTGTGTCACAATGGACCTATGGTTCCATGATGTTGCGTGGTGTCACCGTGCTCTTCTTGAATCCGCAGTGTAACCATGGACCATTGGTTCCATGCAGCCGTGTCACAATGGGCTCCTTGATTCCATGATTCCCCACGGTGTCACAATGGAGCCTTGTTTCTAGGAGGTTCTGTACTGTCACAATTGCCTCCTTGATGCCATCAGCCCCTGCAGTGTCACAATGGCTCCTTGGTTCCATGAGGAACACAATAGCTTGGCATAAGCATTGAGCAACAGCTGCTGAACACACCTGGCAACATCTGCTTGCATCAAAAGAGGGCTTCAAGCTGACAATGGCACCAGCAGCTTCCATCTGCAACAGAGACCCAGGAAAGGACAGGCTGTGCCGGTTTGGACAAATGTGGAGGAAAATATCCTCTGATAGAAGGCAGGTTACACCCAGCCCTCCCCCACCAGGTTTTTGGAAAAAAGAACTTTCCTGGGAAGAAAGTGAAAGAGATAAAAACTATTTTTTTAACAAACACACAGGAAAAGGATAGCAATGCGAAATATTAAAAGCTCTCGCTGTGCAGAGAAAGCTGGGATAATTTGAGAGTCCTTCCGTGTTTCGGTGGGGTCTCCTGAAACATCCATAGACAGCGAGGCCCGTGCAAAGAAACAGGGAGCGATTCTTGAGAGACGTTTCAGAGCTCTTTCTTCTCCAGCCACACGGGCGGGGCACTGCCAAAGAACTGAGCAATCACAGCACAACCAGGGCCCTCCTGGCACAGGGCAACACAAAATAAGCAGTGCTGAACAGGGTTAGGGCACATGTGAGCAGGGAGCAGGGAGACCCCCGTGCCCAGGCCATGCCTCTACCCCAGGGTCCCCTCTCCCATGACCTCATGGCAGGGGGGAGGAACCCCAACACTTCCGTAGGTGTAGTCTCTCTCCTCCTCCTTGCAGCTGGCTCATGGGCCCACATTCAGGGCCCCCACCTCGGGAGAAAATTCTCCCAATGTGCTCTGATGTTGAAAGAGTCAAGAAGAGAAGAAGGGAAAAAAACCCCCCGAAGTCCCAGGAAAACAAAGTTCAACTCTCCATCTCCCCCCAGAGAAAAGGAGCTGAAAACTGGCTAAAAAGAAACAAAGTTGCTTCCTCTGCTCTTGCTGCAAGCAGGATGCAGAGGAGTGTGTATGTGTGTCCTTGAACAAACGCTCTGAGAAGTTTGTCCGGTTTTTTTTCCTCTCCCCCCTCTCAGGCTCAGTTGAAAGGCACAGAAATGCACAAAGTTCACTTCTGGGCATAGAGCAGCAATAGGGGATACACACAATAAAGTCACCCCAAGACACAGGGACAGAGAATTCAGTGGAAAGACTCCGAGAATTCTGCTCCCAGAGATCATTCATTCCTGCTCACCCTGACCCTTGTAGAAAGGGGACATCGTTCCAGGCAGCCTGTACTGAGCATGTGGCTCCTGAGTGGGGTTTGTTGTTTAGGAAACCTGCTCCGGCTTTTCCATTCTTTCCTTGCAAACAGGAAAACTTCTCCTGGGGCTGTGTGCAGGCAGAGCCCTGAGGAGAGCAGGTGGCACATGGTGCGCTGGGCTGGGACAGCCAGCTGCAGAGCTCAAGGGAAGAAGCCCAAAGTGTCACAATGGCTCCTTGCCTTCACATGCAACACCTGGGTCACAATGGTCTCCTTGATTCCATGAGGCCCCACTGTGTCACAATGGCTCCTTGGTTCCATCAGGTTCCGCAGTGTCACCATGGTCTCCTTTGATCCGCATTGTCATCAAGGACAATTGGTTCCATGAGGCCCCGCAGTGTCACAATGGTCCCTTGCTTCCATAGCTTTTACGTTGTAACAATGGACTCCTTGCTTCTATGAGCTAGCCTGCTTTTTGCAGAGGTGTCTTTGGTTCCAACAAGGCCCCGCTGTGTCTCAGTGCACCCTGGCTTCCATGTGGATCTGGAGTATCACAAAGGCTCCTTGGTTCCACCAGGTCCTGCTGTGTCACAATGGGTCCTGTGGTCCCTGAGGCACTCCAAAGTCATTGTGGAGGCTTGCTTCCATGAGGTTCCATTATGTGCCAGTGGTCATCTTGGTTCCAGGAGTTTCCTTAGTGTCACAATGCTCTCCAGGCTTCCATTAGGCCCTGCTTTGCCACAATGGTCCCCTTGTTTCCATGAGGCCCCGCTGTGTCACAATGGACCTATGGTTCCATGATGTTGCGTGGTGTCACCGTGCTCTTCTTGAATCCGCAGTGTAACCATGGACCATTGGTTCCATGCAGCCGTGTCACAATGGGCTCCTTGATTCCATGATTCCCCACGGTGTCACAATGGAGCCTTGTTTCTAGGAGGTTCTGTACTGTCACAATTGCCTCCTTGATGCCATCAGCCCCTGCAGTGTCACAATGGCTCCTTGGTTCCATGAGGAACACAATAGCTTGGCATAAGCATTGAGCAACAGCTGCTGAACACACCTGGCAACATCTGCTTGCATCAAAAGAGGGCTTCAAGCTGACAATGGCACCAGCAGCTTCCATCTGCAACAGAGACCCAGGAAAGGACAGGCTGTGCCGGTTTGGACAAATGTGGAGGAAAATATCCTCTGATAGAAGGCAGGTTACACCCAGCCCTCCCCCACCAGGTTTTTGGAAAAAAGAACTTTCCTGGGAAGAAAGTGAAAGAGATAAAAACTATTTTTTTAACAAACACACAGGAAAAGGATAGCAATGCGAAATATTAAAAGCTCTCGCTGTGCAGAGAAAGCTGGGATAATTTGAGAGTCCTTCCGTGTTTCGGTGGGGTCTCCTGAAACATCCATAGACAGCGAGGCCCGTGCAAAGAAACAGGGAGCGATTCTTGAGAGACGTTTCAGAGCTCTTTCTTCTCCAGCCACACGGGCGGGGCACTGCCAAAGAACTGAGCAATCACAGCACAACCAGGGCCCTCCTGGCACAGGGCAACACAAAATAAGCAGTGCTGAACAGGGTTAGGGCACATGTGAGCAGGGAGCAGGGAGACCCCCGTGCCCAGGCCATGCCTCTACCCCAGGGTCCCCTCTCCCATGACCTCATGGCAGGGGGGAGGAACCCCAACACTTCCGTAGGTGTAGTCTCTCTCCTCCTCCTTGCAGCTGGCTCATGGGCCCACATTCAGGGCCCCCACCTCGGGAGAAAATTCTCCCAATGTGCTCTGATGTTGAAAGAGTCAAGAAGAGAAGAAGGGAAAAAAACCCCCCGAAGTCCCAGGAAAACAAAGTTCAACTCTCCATCTCCCCCCAGAGAAAAGGAGCTGAAAACTGGCTAAAAAGAAACAAAGTTGCTTCCTCTGCTCTTGCTGCAAGCAGGATGCAGAGGAGTGTGTATGTGTGTCCTTGAACAAACGCTCTGAGAAGTTTGTCCGGTTTTTTTTCCTCTCCCCCCTCTCAGGCTCAGTTGAAAGGCACAGAAATGCACAAAGTTCACTTCTGGGCATAGAGCAGCAATAGGGGATACACACAATAAAGTCACCCCAAGACACAGGGACAGAGAATTCAGTGGAAAGACTCCGAGAATTCTGCTCCCAGAGATCATTCATTCCTGCTCACCCTGACCCTTGTAGAAAGGGGACATCGTTCCAGGCAGCCTGTACTGAGCATGTGGCTCCTGAGTGGGGTTTGTTGTTTAGGAAACCTGCTCCGGCTTTTCCATTCTTTCCTTGCAAACAGGAAAACTTCTCCTGGGGCTGTGTGCAGGCAGAGCCCTGAGGAGAGCAGGTAGCACATGGTGCGCTGGGCTGGGACAGCCAGCTGCAGAGCTCAAGGGAAGAAGCCCAAAGTGTCACAATGGCTCCTTGCCTTCCCATGCAACACCTGGGTCACAATGGTCTCCTTGATTCCATGAGGCCCCACTGTGTCACAATGGCTCCTTGGTTCCATCAGGTTCCGCAGTGTCACCATGGTCTCCTTTGATCCGCATTGTCATCAAGGACAATTGGTTCCATGAGGCCCCGCAGTGTCACAATGGTCCCTTGCTTCCATAGCTTTTACGTTGTAACAATGGACTCCTTGCTTCTATGAGCTAGCCTGCTTTTTGCAGAGGTGTCTTTGGTTCCAACAAGGCCCCGCTGTGTCTCAGTGCACCCTGGCTTCCATGTGGATCTGGAGTATCACAAAGGCTCCTTGGTTCCACCAGGTCCTGCTGTGTCACAATGGGTCCTGTGGTCCCTGAGGCACTCCAAAGTCATTGTGGAGGCTTGCTTCCATGAGGTTCCATTATGTGCCAGTGGTCATCATGGTTCCAGGAGTTTCCTTAGTGTCACAATGCTCTCCATGCTTCCATTAGGCCCTGCTTTGCCACAATGGTCCCCTTGTTTCCATGAGGCCCCGCTGTGTCACAATGGACCTATGGTTCCATGATGTTGCGTGGTGTCACCGTGCTCTTCTTGAATCCGCAGTGTAACCATGGACCATTGGTTCCATGCAGCCGTGTCACAATGGGCTCCTTGATTCCATGATTCCCCACGGTGTCACAATGGAGCCTTGTTTCTAGGAGGTTCTGTACTGTCACAATTGCCTCCTTGATGCCATCAGCCCCTGCAGTGTCACAATGGCTCCTTGGTTCCATGAGGAACACAATAGCTTGGCATAAGCATTGAGCAACAGCTGCTGAACACACCTGGCAACATCTGCTTGCATCAAAAGAGGGCTTCAAGCTGACAATGGCACCAGCAGCTTCCATCTGCAACAGAGACCCAGGAAAGGACAGGCTGTGCCGGTTTGGACAAATGTGGAGGAAAATATCCTCTGATAGAAGGCAGGTTACACCCAGCCCTCCCCCACCAGGTTTTTGGAAAAAAGAACTTTCCTGGGAAGAAAGTGAAAGAGATAAAAACTATTTTTTTAACAAACACACAGGAAAAGGATAGCAATGCTAAATATTAAAAGCTCTCGCTGTGCAGAGAAAGCTGGGATAATTTGAGAGTCCTTCCGTGTTTCGGTGGGGTCTCCTGAAACATCCATAGACAGCGAGGCCCGTGCAAAGAAACAGGGAGCGATTCTTGAGAGAAGTTTCAGAGCTCTTTCTTCTCCAGCCACATGGGCGGGGCACTGCCAAAGAACTGAGCAATCACAGCACAACCAGGGCCCTCCTGGCACAGGGCAACACAAAATAAGCAGTGCTGAACAGGGTTAGGGCACATGTGAGCAGGGAGCAGGGAGACCCCGTGCCCAGGCCATGCCTCTACCCCAGGGTCCCCTCTCCCATGACCTCATGGCAGGGGGGAGGAACCCCAACACTTCCGTAGGTGTAGTCTCTCTCCTCCTCCTTGCAGCTGGCTCATGGGCCCACATTCAGGGCCCCCACCTCGGGAGAAAATTCTCCCAATGTGCTCTGATGTTGAAAGAGTCAAGAAGAGAAGAAGGGAAAAAAACCCCCCGAAGTCCCAGGAAAACAAAGTTCAACTCTCCATCTCCCCCCAGAGAAAAGGAGCTGAAAACTGGCTAAAAAGAAACAAAGTTGCTTCCTCTGCTCTTGCTGCAAGCAGGATGCAGAGGAGTGTGTATGTGTGTCCTTGAACAAACGCTCTGAGAAGTTTGTCCGGTTTTTTTCCTCTCCCCCCTCTCAGGCTCAGTTGAAAGGCACAGAAATGCACAAAGTTCACTTCTGGGCATAGAGCAGCAATAGGGGATACACACAATAAAGTCACCCCAAGACACAGGGACAGAGAATTCAGTGGAAAGACTCCGAGAATTCTGCTCCCAGAGATCATTCATTCCTGCTCACCCTGACCCTTGTAGAAAGGGGACATCGTTCCAGGCAGCCTGTACTGAGCATGTGGCTCCTGAGTGGGGTTTGTTGTTTAGGAAACCTGCTCCGGCTTTTCCATTCTTTCCTTGCAAACAGGAAAACTTCTCCTGGGGCTGTGTGCAGGCAGAGCCCTGAGGAGAGCAGGTAGCACATGGTGCGCTGGGCTGGGACAGCCAGCTGCAGAGCTCAAGGGAAGAAGCCCAAAGTGTCACAATGGCTCCTTGCCTTCCCATGCAACACCTGGGTCACAATGGTCTCCTTGATTCCATGAGGCCCCACTGTGTCACAATGGCTCCTTGGTTCCATCAGGTTCCGCAGTGTCACCATGGTCTCCTTTGATCCGCATTGTCATCAAGGACAATTGGTTCCATGAGGCCCCGCAGTGTCACAATGGTCCCTTGCTTCCATAGCTTTTACGTTGTAACAATGGACTCCTTGCTTCTATGAGCTAGCCTGCTTTTTGCAGAGGTGTCTTTGGTTCCAACAAGGCCCCGCTGTGTCTCAGTGCACCCTGGCTTCCATGTGGATCTGGAGTATCACAAAGGCTCCTTGGTTCCACCAGGTCCTGCTGTGTCACAATGGGTCCTGTGGTCCCTGAGGCACTCCAAAGTCATTGTGGAGGCTTGCTTCCATGAGGTTCCATTATGTGCCAGTGGTCATCATGGTTCCAGGAGTTTCCTTAGTGTCACAATGCTCTCCATGCTTCCATTAGGCCCTGCTTTGCCACAATGGTCCCCTTGTTTCCATGAGGCCCCGCTGTGTCACAATGGACCTATGGTTCCATGATGTTGCGTGGTGTCACCGTGCTCTTCTTGAATCCGCAGTGTAACCATGGACCATTGGTTCCATGCAGCCGTGTCACAATGGGCTCCTTGATTCCATGATTCCCCACGGTGTCACAATGGAGCCTTGTTTCTAGGAGGTTCTGTACTGTCACAATTGCCTCCTTGATGCCATCAGCCCCTGCAGTGTCACAATGGCTCCTTGGTTCCATGAGGAACACAATAGCTTGGCATAAGCATTGAGCAACAGCTGCTGAACACACCTGGCAACATCTGCTTGCATCAAAAGAGGGCTTCAAGCTGACAATGGCACCAGCAGCTTCCATCTGCAACAGAGACCCAGGAAAGGACAGGCTGTGCCGGTTTGGACAAATGTGGAGGAAAATATCCTCTGATAGAAGGCAGGTTACACCCAGCCCTCCCCCACCAGGTTTTTGGAAAAAAGAACTTTCCTGGGAAGAAAGTGAAAGAGATAAAAACTATTTTTTTAACAAACACACAGGAAAAGGATAGCAATGCGAAATATTAAAAGCTCTCGCTGTGCAGAGAAAGCTGGGATAATTTGAGAGTCCTTCCGTGTTTCGGTGGGGTCTCCTGAAACATCCATAGACAGCGAGGCCCGTGCAAAGAAACAGGGAGCGATTCTTGAGAGAAGTTTCAGAGCTCTTTCTTCTCCAGCCACATGGGCGGGGCACTGCCAAAGAACTGAGCAATCACAGCACAAGCAGGGCCCTCCTGGCACAGGGCAACACAAAATAACCAGTGCTGAACAGGATTAGGGCACATGTGAGCAGGGAGCAGGGAGACCCCCGTGCCCAGGCCATGCCTCTACCCCAGGGTCCCCTCTCCCATGACCTCATGGCAGGGGGGAGGAACCCCAACACTTCCGTAGGTGTAGTCTCTCTCCTCCTCCTTGCAGCTGGCTCATGGGCCCACATTCAGGGCCCCCACCTCGGGAGAAAATTCTCCCAATGTGGTCTGATGTTGAAAGAGTCAAGAAGAGAAGAAGGGAAAAAAACCCCCCGAAGTCCCAGGAAAACAAAGTTCAACTCTCCATCTCCCCCCAGAGAAAAGGAGCTGAAAACTGGCTAAAAAGAAACAAAGTTGCTTCCCTCTGCTCTTGCTGCAAGCAGGATGCAGAGGAGTGTGTATGTGTGTCCTTGAACAAACACTCTGAGAAGTTTGTCCGGGTTTTTTTCCTCTCCCCCCTCTCAGGCTCAGTTGAAAGGCACAGAAATGCACAAAGTTCACTTCTGGGCATAGAGCAGCAATAGGGGATACACACAATAAAGTCACCCCAAGACACAGGGACAGAGAATTCAGTGGAAAGACTCCGAAAATTCTGCTCCCAGAGATCATTCATTCCTGCTCACCCTGACCCTTGTAGAAAGGGGACATCGTTCCAGGCAGCCTGTACTGAGCATGTGGCTCCTGAGTGGGGTTTGTTGTTTAGGAAACCTGCTCCGGCTTTTCCATTCTTTCCTTCCAAACAGGAAAACTTCTCCTGCGGCTGTGTGCAGGCAGAGCCCTGAGGAGAGCAGGTGGCACATGGTGCGCTGGGCTGGGACAGCCAGCTGCAGAGCTCAAGGGAAGAAGCCCAAAGTGTCACAATGGCTCCTTGCCTTCCCATGCAACACCTGGGTCACAATGGTCTCCTTGATTCCATGAGGCCCCACTGTGTCACAATGGCTCCTTGGTTCCATCAGGTTCCGCAGTGTCACCATGGTCTCCTTTGATCCGCATTGTCATCAAGGACAATTGGTTCCATGAGGCCCCGCAGTGTCACAATGGTCCCTTGCTTCCATAGCTTTGATGTTGTAACAAAGGACTCCTTGCTTCTATGAGCTAGCCTGCTTTTTGCAGAGGTGTCTTTGGTTCCAACAAGGCCCCGCTGTGTCTCAGTGCACCCTGGCTTCCATGTGGATCTGGAGTATCACAAAGGCTCCTTGGTTCCACCAGGTCCTGCTGTGTCACAATGGGTCCTGTGGTCCCTGAGGCCCTCCAAAACCATCGTGGAGGCTTGCTTCCATGAGGTTCCATTATGTGCCAGTGGTCATCTTGGTTCCAGGAGTTTCCTTAGTGTCACAATGCTCTCCATGCTTCCATTAGGCCCTGCTTTGCCACAATGGTCCCCTTGTTTCCATGAGGCCCCGCTGTGTCACAATGGACCTATGGTTCCATGATGTTGCGTGGTGTCACCGTGCTCTTCTTGAATCCGCCGTGTAACCATGGACCATTGGTTCCATGCGGCCTGGCTGTGTCACAATGGGCTCCTTGATTCCATGATTCCCCACGGTGTCACAATGGAGCCTTGTTTCTAGGAGGTTCTGTACTGTCACAATTGCCTCCTTGATGCCATCAGCCCCTGCAGTGTCACAATGGCTCCTTGGTTCCATGAGGAACACAATAGCTTGGCATAAGCATTGAGCAACAGCTGCTGAACACACCTGGCAACATCTGCTTGCATCAAAAGAGGGCTTCAAGCTGACAATGGCACCAGCAGCTTCCATCTGCAACAGAGACCCAGGAAAGGACAGGCTGTGCCGGTTTGGACAAATGTGGAGGAAAATATCCTCTTATAGAAGGCAGGTTACACCCAGCCCTCCCCCACCAGGTTTTTGGAAAAAAGAACTTTCCTGGGAAGAAAGTGAAAGAGATAAAAACTATTTTTTTAACAAACACACAGGAAAAGGATAGCAATGCTAAATATTAAAAGCTCTCGCTGTGCAGAGAAAGCTGGGATAATTTGAGAGTCCTTCCGTGTTTCGGTGGGGTCTCCTGAAACATCCATAGACAGCGAGGCCCGTGCAAAGAAACAGGGAGCGATTCTTGAGAGAAGTTTCAGAGCTCTTTCTTCTCCAGCCACATGGGCGGGGCACTGCCAAAGAACTGAGCAATCACAGCACAACCAGGGCCCTCCTGGCACAGGGCAACACAAAATAAGCAGTGCTGAACAGGATTAGGGCACATGTGAGCAGGGAGCAGGGAGACCCCCGTGCCCAGGCCATGCCTCTACCCCAGGGTCCCCTCTCCCATGACCTCATGGCAGGGGGGAGGAACCCCAACACTTCCGTAGGTGTAGTCTCTCTCCTCCTCCTTGCAGCTGGCTCATGGGCCCACATTCAGGGCCCCCACCTCGGGAGAAAATTCTCCCAATGTGCTCTGATGTTGAAAGAGTCAAGAAGAGAAGAAGGGAAAAAAACCCCCCGAAGTCCCAGGAAAACAAAGTTCAACTCTCCATCTCCCCCCAGAGAAAAGGAGCTGAAAACTGGCTAAAAAGAAACAAAGTTGCTTCCTCTGCTCTTGCTGCAAGCAGGATGCAGAGGAGTGTGTATGTGTGTCCTTGAACAAACGCTCTGAGAAGTTTATCCGGTTTTTTTTCCTCTCCCCCCTCTCAGGCTCAGTTGAAAGGCACAGAAATGCACAAAGTTCACTTCTGGGCATAGAGCAGCAATAGGGGATACACACAATAAAGTCACCCCAAGACACAGGGACAGAGAATTCAGTGGAAAGACTCCGAGAATTCTGCTCCCAGAGATCATTCATTCCTGCTCACACTGACCCTTGTAGAAAGGGGACATCATTCCAGGCAGCCTGTACTGAGCATGTGGCTCCTGAGTGGGGTTTGTTGTTTAGGAAACCTGCTCAGGCTTTTCCATTCTTTCCTTCCAAACAGGAAAACTTCTCCTGGGGCTGTGTGCAGGCAGAGCCCTGAGGAGAGCAGGTGGCACATGGTGCGCTGGGCTGGGACAGCCAGCTGCAGAGCTCAAGGGAAGAAGCCCAAAGTGTCACAATGGCTCCTTGCCTTCCCATGCAACACCTGGGTCACAATGGTCTCCTTGATTCCATGAGGCCCCACTGTGTCACAATGGCTCCTTGGTTCCATCAGGTTCCGCAGTGTCACCATGGTCTCCTTTGATCCGCACTGTCATCATGGACAATTGGTTCCATGAGGCCCCGCAGTGTCACAATGGTCCCTTGGTTCCATAGCTTTTACGTTGTAACAATGGACTCCTTGCTTCTATGAGCTAGCCTGCTTTTTGCAGAGGTGTCTTTGGTTCCAACAAGGCCCCGCTGTGTCTCAGTGCACCCTGGCTTCCATGAGGATCTGGAGTATCACAAAGGCTCCTTGGTTCCACCAGGTCCTGCTGTGTCACAATGGGTCCTGTGGTCCCTGAGGCCCTCCAAAACCATCGTGGAGGCTTGCTTCCATGAGGTTCCATTATGTGCCAGTGGTCATCTTGGTTCCAGGAGTTTCCTTAGTGTCACAATGCCCTCCATGCTTCCATTAGGCCCTGCTTTGCCACAATGGTCCCCTTGTTTCCATGAGGCCCCGCTGTGTCACAATGGACCTATGGTTCCGTGATGTTGCGTGGTGTCACCGTGCTCTTCTTGAATCCGCAGTGTAACCATGGACCATTGGTTCCATGCAGCCGTGTCACAATGGGCTCCTTGATTCCATGATTCCCCACGGTGTCACAATGGAGCCTTGTTTCTAGGAGGTTCTGTACTGTCACAATTGCCTCCTTGATGCCATCAGCCCCTGCAGTGTCACAATGGCTCCTTGGTTCCATGAGGAACACAATAGCTTGGCATAAGCATTGAGCAACAGCTGCTGAACACACCTGGCAACATCTGCTTGCATCAAAAGAGGGCTTCAAGCTGACAATGGCACCAGCAGCTTCCATCTGCAACAGAGACCCAGGAAAGGACAGGCTGTGCCGGTTTGGACAAATGTGGAGGAAAATATCCTCTGATAGAAGGCAGGTTACACCCAGCCCTCCCCCACCAGGTTTTTGGAAAAAAGAACTTTCCTGGGAAGAAAGTGAAAGAGATAAAAACTATTTTTTTAACAAACACACAGGAAAAGGATAGCAATGCTAAATATTAAAAGCTCTCGCTGTGCAGAGAAAGCTGGGATAATTTGAGAGTCCTTCTGTGTTTCGGTGGGGTCTCCTGAAACATCCATAGACAGCGAGGCCCGTGCAAAGAAACAGGGAGCGATTCTTGAGAGAAGTTTCAGAGCTCTTTCTTCTCCAGCCACATGGGCGGGGCACTGCCAAAGAACTGAGCAATCACAGCACAAGCAGGGCCCTCCTGGCACAGGGCAACACAAAATAAGCAGTGCTGAACAGGGTTAGGGCACATGTGAGCAGGGAGCAGGGAGACCCCCGTGCCCAGGCCATGCCTCTACCCCAGGGTCCCCTCTCCCATGACCTCATGGCAGGGGGGAGGAACCCCAACACTTCCGTAGGTGTAGTCTCTCTCCTCCTCCTTGCAGCTGGCTCATGGGCCCACATTCAGGGCCCCCACCTCGGGAGAAAATTCTCCCAATGTGCTCTGATGTTGAAAGAGTCAAGAAGAGAAGAAGGGAAAAAAAAACCCTGAAGTCCCAGGAAAACAAAGTTCAACTCTCCATCTCCCCCCAGAGAAAAGGAGCTGAAAACTGGCTAAAAAGAAACAAAGTTGCTTCCTCTGCTCTTGCTGCAAGCAGGATGCAGAGGAGTGTGTATGTGTGTCCTTGAACAAACGCTCTGAGAAGTTTGTCCGGTTTTTTTTCCTCTCCCCCCTCTCAGGCTCAGTTGAAAGGCACAGAAATGCACAAAGTTCACTTCTGGGCATAGAGCAGCAATAGGGGATACACACAATAAAGTCACCCCAAGACACAGGGACAGAGAATTCAGTGGAAAGACTCCGAGAATTCTGCTCCCAGAGATCATTCATTCCTGCTCACCCTGACCCTTGTAGAAAGGGGACATCGTTCCCGGCAGCCTGTACTGAGCATGTGGCTCCTGAGTGGGGTTTGTTGTTTAGGAAACCTGCTCAGGCTTTTCCATTCTTTCCTTCCAAACAGGAAAACTTCTCCTGGGGCTGTGTGCAGGCAGAGCCCTGAGGAGAGCAGGTGGCACATGGTGCGCTGGGCTGGGACAGCCAGCTGCAGAGCTCAAGGGAAGAAGCCCAAAGTGTCACAATGGCTCCTTGCCTTCCCATGCAACACCTGGGTCACAATGGTCTCCTTGATTCCATGAGGCCCCACTGTGTCACAATGGCTCCTTGGTTCCATCAGGTTCCGCAGTGTCACCATGGTCTCCTTTGATCCGCATTGTCATCATGGACAATTGGTTCCATGAGGCCCCGCAGTGTCACAATGGTCCCTTGCTTCCATAGCTTTGATGTTGTAACAAAGGACTCCTTGCTTCTATGAGCTAGCCTGCTTTTTGCAGAGGGGTCTTTGGTTCCAACAAGGCCCCGCTGTGTCTCAGTGCACCCTGGCTTCCATGAGGATCTGGAGTATCACAAAGGCTCCTTGGTTCCACCAGGTCCTGCTGTGTCACAATGGGTCCTGTGGTCCCTGAGGCCCTCCAAAACCATCGTGGAGGCTTGCTTCCATGAGGTTCCATTATGTGCCAGTGGTCATCTTGGTTCCAGGAGTTTCCTTAGTGTCACAATGCCCTCCATGCTTCCATTAGGCCCTGCTTTGCCACAATGGTCCCCTTGTTTCCATGAGGCCCCGCTGTGTCACAATGGACCTATGGTTCCATGATGTTGCGTGGTGTCACCGTGCTCTTCTTGAATCCGCAGTGTAACCATGGACCATTGGTTCCATGCAGCCGTGTCACAATGGGCTCCTTGATTCCATGATTCCCCACGGTGTCACAATGGAGCCTTGTTTCTAGGAGGTTCTGTACTGTCACAATTGCCTCCTTGATGCCATCAGCCCCTGCAGTGTCACAATGGCTCCTTGGTTCCATGAGGAACACAATAGCTTGGCATAAGCATTGAGCAACAGCTGCTGAACACACCTGGCAACATCTGCTTGCATCAAAAGAGGGCTTCAAGCTGACAATGGCACCAGCAGCTTCCATCTGCAACAGAGACCCAGGAAAGGACAGGCTGTGCCGGTTTGGACAAATGTGGAGGAAAATATCCTCTGATAGAAGGCAGGTTACACCCAGCCCTCCCCCACCAGGTTTTTGGAAAAAAGAACTTTCCTGGGAAGAAAGTGAAAGAGATAAAAACTATTTTTTTAACAAACACACAGGAAAAGGATAGCAATGCTAAATATTAAAAGCTCTCGCTGTGCAGAGAAAGCTGGGATAATTTGAGAGTCCTTCTGTGTTTCGGTGGGGTCTCCTGAAACATCCATAGACAGCAAGGCCCGTGCAAAGAAACAGGGAGCCATTCTTGAGAGAAGTTTCAGAGCTCTTTCTTCTCCAGCCACATGGGCGGGGCACTGCCAAAGAACTGAGCAATCACAGCACAACCAGGGCCCTCCTGGCACAGGGCAACACAAAATAAGCAGTGCTGAACAGGGTTAGGGCACATGTGAGCAGGGAGCAGGGAGACCCCGTGCCCAGGCCATGCCTCTACCCCAGGGTCCCCTCTCCCATGACCTCATGGCAGGGGGGAGGAACCCCAACACTTCCGTAGGTGTAGTCTCTCTCCTCCTCCTTGCAGCTGGCTCATGGGCCCACATTCAGGGCCCCCACCTCGGGAGAAAATTCTCCCAATGTGCTCTGATGTTGAAAGAGTCAAGAAGAGAAGAAGGGGAAAAAAACCCCAAAGTCCCAGGAAAACAAAGTTCAACTCTCCATCTCCCCCCAGAGAAAAGGAGCTGAAAACTGGCTAAAAAGAAACAAAGTTGCTTCCTCCACTCTTGCTGCAAGCAGGATGCAGAGGAGTGTGTATGTGTGTCCTTGAACAAACGCTCTGAGAAGTTTGTCCGGTTTTTTTTTCCTCTCCCCCCTCTCAGGCTCAGTTGAAAGGCACAGAAATGCACAAAGTTCACTTCTGGGCATAGAGCAGCAATAGGGGATACACACAATAAAGTCACCCCAAGACACAGGGACAGAGAATTCAGTGGAAAGACTCCGAGAATTCTGCTCCCAGAGATCATTCATTCCTGCTCACCCTGACCCTTGTAGAAAGGGGACATCGTTCCAGGCAGCCTGTACTGAGCATGTGGCTCCTGAGTGGGGTTTGTTGTTTAGGAAACCTGCTCAGGCTTTTCCATTCTTTCCTTGCAAACAGGAAAACTTCTCCTGGGGCTGTGTGCAGGCAGAGCCCTGAGGAGAGCAGGTGGCACATGGTGCGCTGGGCTGGGACAGCCAGCTGCAGAGCTCAAGGGAAGAAGCCCAAAGTGTCACAATGGCTCCTTGCCTTCACATGCAACACCTGGGTCACAATGGTCTCCTTGATTCCATGAGGCCCCACTGTGTCACAATGGCTCCTTGGTTCCATCAGGTTCCGCAGTGTCACCATGGTCTCCTTTGATCCGCACTGTCATCATGGACAATTGGTTCCATGAGGCCCCGCAGTGTCACAATGGTCCCTTGCTTCCATAGCTTTGATGTTGTAACAAAGGACTCCTTGCTTCTATGAGCTAGCCTGCTTTTTGCAGAGGTGTCTTTGGTTCCCACAAGGCCCCGCTGTGTCTCAGTGCACCCTGGCTTCCATGTGGATCTGGAGTATCACAAAGGCTCCTTGGTTCCACCAGGTCCTGCTGTGTCACAATGGGTCCTGTGGTCCCTGAGGCCCTCCAAAGTCATTGTGGAGGCTTGCTTCCATGAGGTTCCATTATGTGCCAGTGGTCATCTTGGTTCCAGGAGTTTCCTTAGTGTCACAATGCTCTCCATGCTTCCATTAGGCCCTGCTTTGCCACAATGGTCCCCTTGTTTCCATGAGGCCCCGCTGTGTCACAATGGACCTATGGTTCCATGATGTTGCGTGGTGTCACTGTGCTCTTCTTGAATCCGCCGTGTAACCATGGACCATTGGTTCCATGCAGCCGTGTCACAATGGGCTCCTTGATTCCATGATTCCCCACGGTGTCACAATGGAGCCTTGTTTCTAGGAGGTTCTGTACTGTCACAATTGCCTCCTTGATGCCATCAGCCCCTGCAGTGTCACAATGGCTCCTTGGTTCCATGAGGAACACAATAGCTTGGCATAAGCATTGAGCAACAGCTGCTGAACACACCTGGCAACATCTGCTTGCATCAAAAGAGGGCTTCAAGCTGACAATGGCACCAGCAGCTTCCATCTGCAACAGAGACCCAGGAAAGGACAGGCTGTGCCGGTTTGGACAAATGTGGAGGAAAATATCCTCTGATAGAAGGCAGGTTACACCCAGCCCTCCCCCACCAGGTTTTTGGAAAAAAGAACGTTCCTGGGAAGAAAGTGAAAGAGATAAAAACTATTTTTTTAACAAACACACAGGAAAAGGATAGCAATGCTAAATATTAAAAGCTCTCGCTGTGCAGAGAAAGCTGGGATAATTTGAGAGTCCTTCTGTGTTTCGGTGGGGTCTCCTGAAACATCCATAGACAGCGAGGCCCGTGCAAAGAAACAGGGAGCCATTCTTGAGAGAAGTTTCAGAGCTCTTTCTTCTCCAGCCACATGGGCGGGGCACTGCCAAAGAACTGAGCAATCACAGCACAACCAGGGCCCTCCTGGCACAGGGCAACACAAAATAAGCAGTGCTGAACAGGATTAGGGCACATGTGAGCAGGGAGCAGGGAGACCCCGTGCCCAGGCCATGCCTCTACCCCAGGGTCCCCTCTCCCATGACCTCATGGCAGGGGGGAGGAACCCCAACACTTCCGTAGGTGTAGTCTCTCTCCTCCTCCTTGCAGCTGGCTCATGGGCCCACATTCAGGGCCCCCACCTCGGGAGAAAATTCTCCCAATGTGCTCTGATGTTGAAAGAGTCAAGAAGAGAAGAAGGGAAAAAAACCCCCCGAAGTCCCAGGAAAACAAAGTTCAACTCTCCATCTCCCCCCAGAGAAAAGGAGCTGAAAACTGGCTAAAAAGAAACAAAGTTGCTTCCTCTGCTCTTGCTGCAAGCAGGATGCAGAGGAGTGTGTATGTGTGTCCTTGAACAAACGCTCTGAGAAGTTTGTCCGGTTTTTTTTCCTCTCCCCCCTCTCAGGCTCAGTTGAAAGGCACAGAAATGCACAAAGTTCACTTCTGGGCATAGAGCAGCAATAGGGGATACACACAATAAAGTCACCCCAAGACACAGGGACAGAGAATTCAGTGGAAAGACTCCGAGAATTCTGCTCCCAGAGATCATTCATTCCTGCTCACACTGACCCTTGTAGAAAGGGGACATCATTCCAGGCAGCCTGTACTGAGCATGTGGCTCCTGAGTGGGGTTTGTTGTTTAGGAAACCTGCTCAGGCTTTTCCATTCTTTCCTTCCAAACAGGAAAACTTCTCCTGGGGCTGTGTGCAGGCAGAGCCCTGAGGAGAGCAGGTGGCACATGGTGCGCTGGGCTGGGACAGCCAGCTGCAGAGCTCAAGGGAAGAAGCCCAAAGTGTCACAATGGCTCCTTGCCTTCACATGCAACACCTGGGTCACAATGGTCTCCTTGATTCCATGAGGCCCCACTGTGTCACAATGGCTCCTTGGTTCCATCAGGTTCCGCAGTGTCACCATGGTCTCCTTTGATCCGCACTGTCATCATGGACAATTGGTTCCATGAGGCCCCGCAGTGTCACAATGGTCCCTTGCTTCCATAGCTTTGATGTTGTAACAAAGGACTCCTTGCTTCTATGAGCTAGCCTGCTTTTTGCAGAGGGGTCTTTGGTTCCAACAAGGCCCCGCTGTGTCTCAGTGCACCCTGGCTTCCATGTGGATCTGGAGTATCACAAAGGCTCCTTGGTTCCACCAGGTCCTGCTGTGTCACAATGGGTCCTGTGGTCCCTGAGGCCCTCCAAAACCATCGTGGAGGCTTGCTTCCATGAGGTTCCATTATGTGCCAGTGGTCATCTTGGTTCCAGGAGTTTCCTTAGTGTCACAATGCCCTCCATGCTTCCATTAGGCCCTGCTTTGCCACAATGGTCCCCTTGTTTCCATGAGGCCCCGCTGTGTCACAATGGACCTATGGTTCCATGATGTTGCGTGGTGTCACCGTGCTCTTCTTGAATCCGCAGTGTAACCATGGACCATTGGTTCCATGCAGCCGTGTCACAATGGGCTCCTTGATTCCATGATTCCCCACGGTGTCACAATGGAGCCTTGTTTCTAGGAGGTTCTGTACTGTCACAATTGCCTCCTTGATGCCATCAGCCCCTGCAGTGTCACAATGGCTCCTTGGTTCCATGAGGAACACAATAGCTTGGCATAAGCATTGAGCAACAGCTGCTGAACACACCTGGCAACATCTGCTTGCATCAAAAGAGGGCTTCAAGCTGACAATGGCACCAGCAGCTTCCATCTGCAACAGAGACCCAGGAAAGGACAGGCTGTGCCGGTTTGGACAAATGTGGAGGAAAATATCCTCTGATAGAAGGCAGGTTACACCCAGCCCTCCCCCACCAGGTTTTTGGAAAAAAGAACGTTCCTGGGAAGAAAGTGAAAGAGATAAAAACTATTTTTTTAACAAACACACAGGAAAAGGATAGCAATGCTAAATATTAAAAGCTCTCGCTGTGCAGAGAAAGCTGGGATAATTTGAGAGTCCTTCTGTGTTTCGGTGGGGTCTCCTGAAACATCCATAGACAGCGAGGCCCGTGCAAAGAAACAGGGAGCGATTCTTGAGAGAAGTTTCAGAGCTCTTTCTTCTCCAGCCACATGGGCGGGGCACTGCCAAAGAACTGAGCAATCACAGCACAACCAGGGCCCTCCTGGCACAGGGCAACACAAAATAAGCAGTGCTGAACAGGATTAGGGCACATGTGAGCAGGGAGCAGGGAGACCCCGTGCCCAGGCCATGCCTCTACCCCAGGGTCCCCTCTCCCATGACCTCATGGCAGGGGGGAGGAACCCCAACACTTCCGTAGGTGTAGTCTCTCTCCTCCTCCTTGCAGCTGGCTCATGGGCCCACATTCAGGGCCCCCACCTCGGGAGAAAATTCTCCCAATGTGCTCTGATGTTGAAAGAGTCAAGAAGAGAAGAAGGGAAAAAAACCCCCCGAAGTCCCAGGAAAACAAAGTTCAACTCTCCATCTCCCCCCAGAGAAAAGGAGCTGAAAACTGGCTAAAAAGAAACAAAGTTGCTTCCTCTGCTCTTGCTGCAAGCAGGATGCAGAGGAGTGTGTATGTGTGTCCTTGAACAAACGCTCTGAGAAGTTTGTCCGGTTTTTTTTCCTCTCCCCCCTCTCAGGCTCAGTTGAAAGGCACAGAAATGCACAAAGTTCACTTCTGGGCATAGAGCAGCAATAGGGGATACACACAATAAAGTCACCCCAAGACACAGGGACAGAGAATTCAGTGGAAAGACTCCGAGAATTCTGCTCCCAGAGATCATTCATTCCTGCTCACCCTGACCCTTGTAGAAAGGGGACATCGTTCCAGGCAGCCTGTACTGAGCATGTGGCTCCTGAGTGGGGTTTGTTGTTTAGGAAACCTGCTCAGGCTTTTCCATTCTTTCCTTCCAAACAGGAAAACTTCTCCTGGGGCTGTGTGCAGGCAGAGCCCTGAGGAGAGCAGGTGGCACATGGTGCGCTGGGCTGGGACAGCCAGCTGCAGAGCTCAAGGGAAGAAGCCCAAAGTGTCACAATGGCTCCTTGCCTTCCCATGCAACACCTGGGTCACAATGGTCTCCTTGATTCCATGAGGCCCCACTGTGTCACAATGGCTCCTTGGTTCCATCAGGTTCCGCAGTGTCACCATGGTCTCCTTTGATCCGCACTGTCATCATGGACAATTGGTTCCATGAGGCCCCGCAGTGTCACAATGGTCCCTTGCTTCCATAGCTTTTACGTTGTAACAAAGGACTCCTTGCTTCTATGAGCTAGCCTGCTTTTTGCAGAGGTGTCTTTGGTTCCAACAAGGCCCCGCTGTGTCTCAGTGCACCCTGGCTTCCATGTGGATCTGGAGTATCACAAAGGCTCCTTGGTTCCACCAGGTCCTGCTGTGTCACAATGGGTCCTGTGGTCCCTGAGGCCCTCCAAAACCATCGTGGAGGCTTGCTTCCATGAGGTTCCATTATGTGCCAGTGGTCATCTTGGTTCCAGGAGTTTCCTTAGTGTCACAATGCTCTCCATGCTTCCATTAGGCCCTGCTTTGCCACAATGGTCCCCTTGTTTCCATGAGGCCCCGCTGTGTCACAATGGACCTATGGTTCCATGATGTTGCGTGGTGTCACCGTGCTCTTCTTGAATCCGCAGTGTAACCATGGACCATTGGTTCCATGCAGCCGTGTCACAATGGGCTCCTTGATTCCATGATTCCCCACGGTGTCACAATGGAGCCTTGTTTCTAGGAGGTTCTGTACTGTCACAATTGCCTCCTTGATGCCATCAGCCCCTGCAGTGTCACAATGGCTCCTTGGTTCCATGAGGAACACAATAGCTTGGCATAAGCATTGAGCAACAGCTGCTGAACACACCTGGCAACATCTGCTTGCATCAAAAGAGGGCTTCAAGCTGACAATGGCACCAGCAGCTTCCATCTGCAACAGAGACCCAGGAAAGGACAGGCTGTGCCGGTTTGGACAAATGTGGAGGAAAATATCCTCTGATAGAAGGCAGGTTACACCCAGCCCTCCCCCACCAGGTTTTTGGAAAAAAGAACTTTCCTGGGAAGAAAGTGAAAGAGATAAAAACTATTTTTTTAACAAACACACAGGAAAAGGATAGCAATGCTAAATATTAAAAGCTCTCGCTGTGCAGAGAAAGCTGGGATAATTTGAGAGTCCTTCTGTGTTTCGGTGGGGTCTCCTGAAACATCCATAGACAGCAAGGCCCGTGCAAAGAAACAGGGAGCCATTCTTGAGAGAAGTTTCAGAGCTCTTTCTTCTCCAGCCACATGGGCGGGGCACTGCCAAAGAACTGAGCAATCACAGCACAACCAGGGCCCTCCTGGCACAGGGCAACACAAAATAAGCAGTGCTGAACAGGATTAGGGCACATGTGAGCAGGGAGCAGGGAGACCCCGTGCCCAGGCCATGCCTCTACCCCAGGGTCCCCTCTCCCATGACCTCATGGCAGGGGGGAGGAACCCCAACACTTCCGTAGGTGTAGTCTCTCTCCTCCTCCTTGCAGCTGGCTCATGGGCCCACATTCAGGGCCCCCACCTCGGGAGAAAATTCTCCCAATGTGCTCTGATGTTGAAAGAGTCAAGAAGAGAAGAAGGGGAAAAAAACCCCAAAGTCCCAGGAAAACAAAGTTCAACTCTCCATCTCCCCCCAGAGAAAAGGAGCTGAAAACTGGCTAAAAAGAAACAAAGTTGCTTCCTCTGCTCTTGCTGCAAGCAGGATGCAGAGGAGTGTGTATGTGTGTCCTTGAACAAACGCTCTGAGAAGTTTGTCCGGTTTTTTTTTCCTCTCCCCCCTCTCAGGCTCAGTTGAAAGGCACAGAAATGCACAAAGTTCACTTCTGGGCATAGAGCAGCAATAGGGGATACACACAATAAAGTCACCCCAAGACACAGGGACAGAGAATTCAGTGGAAAGACTCCGAGAATTCTGCTCCCAGAGATCATTCATTCCTGCTCACCCTGACCCTTGTAGAAAGGGGACATCGTTCCAGGCAGCCTGTACTGAGCATGTGGCTCCTGAGTGGGGTTTGTTGTTTAGGAAACCTGCTCAGGCTTTTCCATTCTTTCCTTGCAAACAGGAAAACTTCTCCTGGGGCTGTGTGCAGGCAGAGCCCTGAGGAGAGCAGGTGGCACATGGTGCGCTGGGCTGGGACAGCCAGCTGCAGAGCTCAAGGGAAGAAGCCCAAAGTGTCACAATGGCTCCTTGCCTTCCCATGCAACACCTGGGTCACAATGGTCTCCTTGATTCCATGAGGCCCCACTGTGTCACAATGGCTCCTTGGTTCCATCAGGTTCCGCAGTGTCACCATGGTCTCCTTTGATCCGCACTGTCATCATGGACAATTGGTTCCATGAGGCCCCGCAGTGTCACAATGGTCCCTTGCTTCCATAGCTTTGATGTTGTAACAAAGGACTCCTTGCTTCTATGAGCTAGCCTGCTTTTTGCAGAGGTGTCTTTGGTTCCCACAAGGCCCCGCTGTGTCTCAGTGCACCCTGGCTTCCATGTGGATCTGGAGTATCACAAAGGCTCCTTGGTTCCACCAGGTCCTGCTGTGTCACAATGGGTCCTGTGGTCCCTGAGGCCCTCCAAAGTCATTGTGGAGGCTTGCTTCCATGAGGTTCCATTATGTGCCAGTGGTCATCTTGGTTCCAGGAGTTTCCTTAGTGTCACAATGCTCTCCATGCTTCCATTAGGCCCTGCTTTGCCACAATGGTCCCCTTGTTTCCATGAGGCCCCGCTGTGTCACAATGGACCTATGGTTCCATGATGTTGCGTGGTGTCACTGTGCTCTTCTTGAATCCGCCGTGTAACCATGGACCATTGGTTCCATGCAGCCGTGTCACAATGGGCTCCTTGATTCCATGATTCCCCACGGTGTCACAATGGAGCCTTGTTTCTAGGAGGTTCTGTACTGTCACAATTGCCTCCTTGATGCCATCAGCCCCTGCAGTGTCACAATGGCTCCTTGGTTCCATGAGGAACACAATAGCTTGGCATAAGCATTGAGCAACAGCTGCTGAACACACCTGGCAACATCTGCTTGCATCAAAAGAGGGCTTCAAGCTGACAATGGCACCAGCAGCTTCCATCTGCAACAGAGACCCAGGAAAGGACAGGCTGTGCCGGTTTGGACAAATGTGGAGGAAAATATCCTCTGATAGAAGGCAGGTTACACCCAGCCCTCCCCCACCAGGTTTTTGGAAAAAAGAACGTTCCTGGGAAGAAAGTGAAAGAGATAAAAACTATTTTTTTAACAAACACACAGGAAAAGGATAGCAATGCTAAATATTAAAAGCTCTCGCTGTGCAGAGAAAGCTGGGATAATTTGAGAGTCCTTCCGTGTTTCGGTGGGGTCTCCTGAAACATCCATAGACAGCGAGGCCCGTGCAAAGAAACAGGGAGCCATTCTTGAGAGAAGTTTCAGAGCTCTTTCTTCTCCAGCCACATGGGCGGGGCACTGCCAAAGAACTGAGCAATCACAGCACAACCAGGGCCCTCCTGGCACAGGGCAACACAAAATAAGCAGTGCTGAACAGGATTAGGGCACATGTCAGCAGGGAGCAGGGAGACCCCGTGCCCAGGCCATGCCTCTACCCCAGGGTCCCCTCTCCCATGACCTCATGGCAGGGGGGAGGAACCCCAACACTTCCGTAGGTGTAGTCTCTCTCCTCCTCCTTGCAGCTGGCTCATGGGCCCACATTCAGGGCCCCCACCTCGGGAGAAAATTCTCCCAATGTGCTCTGATGTTGAAAGAGTCAAGAAGAGAAGAAGGGAAAAAAACCCCCCGAAGTCCCAGGAAAACAAAGTTCAACTCTCCATCTCCCCCCAGAGAAAAGGAGCTGAAAACTGGCTAAAAAGAAACAAGGTTGCTTCCTCTGCTCTTGCTGCAAGCAGGATGCAGAGGAGTGTGTATGTGTGTCCTTGAACAAACGCTCTGAGAAGTTTGTCCGGTTTTTTTTCCTCTCCCCCCTCTCAGGCTCAGTTGAAAGGCACAGAAATGCACAAAGTTCACTTCTGGGCATAGAGCAGCAATAGGGGATACACACAATAAAGTCACCCCAAGACACAGGGACAGAGAATTCAGTGGAAAGACTCCGAGAATTCTGCTCCCAGAGATCATTCATTCCTGCTCACCCTGACCCTTGTAGAAAGGGGACATCGTTCCAGGCAGCCTGTACTGAGCATGTGGCTCCTGAGTGGGGTTTGTTGTTTAGGAAACCTGCTCAGGCTTTTCCATTCTTTCCTTGCAAACAGGAAAACTTCTCCTGGGGCTGTGTGCAGGCAGAGCCCTGAGGAGAGCAGGTGGCACATGGTGCGCTGGGCTGGGACAGCCAGCTGCAGAGCTCAAGGGAAGAAGCCCAAAGTGTCACAATGGCTCCTTGCCTTCACATGCAACACCTGGGTCACAATGGTCTCCTTGATTCCATGAGGCCCCACTGTGTCACAATGGCTCCTTGGTTCCATCAGGTTCCGCAGTGTCACCATGGTCTCCTTTGATCCGCACTGTCATCATGGACAATTGGTTCCATGAGGCCCCGCAGTGTCACAATGGTCCCTTGCTTCCATAGCTTTTACGTTGTAACAAAGGACTCCTTGCTTCTATGAGCTAGCCTGCTTTTTGCAGAGGTGTCTTTGGTTCCAACAAGGCCCCGCTGTGTCTCAGTGCACCCTGGCTTCCATGTGGATCTGGAGTATCACAAAGGCTCCTTGGTTCCACCAGGTCCTGCTGTGTCACAATGGGTCCTGTGGTCCCTGAGGCCCTCCAAAACCATCGTGGAGGCTTGCTTCCATGAGGTTCCATTATGTGCCAGTGGTCATCTTGGTTCCAGGAGTTTCCTTAGTGTCACAATGCTCTCCATGCTTCCATTAGGCCCTGCTTTGCCACAATGGTCCCCTTGTTTCCATGAGGCCCCGCTGTGTCACAATGGACCTATGGTTCCATGATGTTGCGTGGTGTCACTGTGCTCTTCTTGAATCCGCCGTGTAACCATGGACCATTGGTTCCATGCAGCCGTGTCACAATGGGCTCCTTGATTCCATGATTCCCCACGGTGTCACAATGGAGCCTTGTTTCTAGGAGGTTCTGTACTGTCACAATTGCCTCCTTGATGCCATCAGCCCCTGCAGTGTCACAATGGCTCCTTGGTTCCATGAGGAACACAATAGCTTGGCATAAGCATTGAGCAACAGCTGCTGAACACACCTGGCAACATCTGCTTGCATCAAAAGAGGGCTTCAAGCTGACAATGGCACCAGCAGCTTCCATCTGCAACAGAGACCCAGGAAAGGACAGGCTGTGCCGGTTTGGACAAATGTGGAGGAAAATATCCTCTGATAGAAGGCAGGTTACACCCAGCCCTCCCCCACCAGGTTTTTGGAAAAAAGAACGTTCCTGGGAAGAAAGTGAAAGAGATAAAAACTATTTTTTTAACAAACACACAGGAAAAGGATAGCAATGCTAAATATTAAAAGCTCTCGCTGTGCAGAGAAAGCTGGGATAATTTGAGAGTCCTTCCGTGTTTCGGTGGGGTCTCCTGAAACATCCATAGACAGCGAGGCCCGTGCAAAGAAACAGGGAGCGATTCTTGAGAGAAGTTTCAGAGCTCTTTCTTCTCCAGCCACATGGGCGGGGCACTGCCAAAGAACTGAGCAATCACAGCACAACCAGGGCCCTCCTGGCACAGGGCAACACAAAATAAGCAGTGCTGAACAGGATTAGGGCACATGTGAGCAGGGAGCAGGGAGACCCCGTGCCCAGGCCATGCCTCTACCCCAGGGTCCCCTCTCCCATGACCTCATGGCAGGGGGGAGGAACCCCAACACTTCCGTAGGTGTAGTCTCTCTCCTCCTCCTTGCAGCTGGCTCATGGGCCCACATTCAGGGCCCCCACCTCGGGAGAAAATTCTCCCAATGTGCTCTGATGTTGAAAGAGTCAAGAAGAGAAGAAGGGAAAAAAAACCCCTGAAGTCCCAGGAAAACAAAGTTCAACTCTCCATCTCCCCCCAGAGAAAAGGAGCTGAAAACTGGCTAAAAAGAAACAAAGTTGCTTCCTCTGCTCTTGCTGCAAGCAGGATGCAGAGGAGTGTGTATGTGCGTCCTTGAACAAACGCTCTGAGAAGTTTGTCCGGTTTTTTTCCTCTCCCCCCTCTCAGGCTCAGTTGAAAGGCACAGAAACGCACAAAGTTCACTTCTGGGCATAGAGCAGCAATAGGGGATACACATGATAAAGTCACCCCAAGACACAGGGAGAGAGAATTCAGTGGAAAGACTCCGAATATTCTGCTCCCAGAGATCATTCCTGCTCACACTGACCCTTGTAGAAAGGGGACATCGTTCCAGGCAGCCTGTACTGAGCATGTGGCTCCTGAGTGGGGTTTGTTGTTTAGGAAACCTGCTCCGGCTTTTCCATTCTTTCCTTGCAAACAGGAAAACTTCTCCTGGGGCTGTGTGCAGGCAGAGCCCTGAGGAGAGCAGGTGGCACATGGTGCGCTGGGCTGGGACAGCCAGCTGCAGAGCTCAAGGGAAGAAGCCCAAAGTGTCACAATGGCTCCTTGCCTTCCCATGCAACACCTGGGTCACAATGGTCTCCTTGATTCCATGAGGCCCCACTGTGTCACAATGGCTCCTTGGTTCCATCAGGTTCCGCAGTGTCACCATGGTCTCCTTTGATCCGCACTGTCATCATGGACAATTGGTTCCATGAGGCCCCGCAGTGTCACAATGGTCCCTTGCTTCCATAGCTTTTACGTTGTAACAAAGGACTCCTTGCTTCTATGAGCTAGCCTGCTTTTTGCAGAGGTGTCTTTGGTTCCAACAAGGCCCCACTGTGTCTCAGTGCACCCTGGCTTCCATGTGGATCTGGAGTATCACAAAGGCTCCTTGGTTCCACCAGGTCCTGCTGTGTCACAATGGGTCCTGTGGTCCCTGAGGCCCTCCAAAGTCATCATGGATGCTTGCTTCCATGAGCTTCCATTATGTGCCAGTGGTCATCTTGGTTCCAGGAGTTTCCTTAGTGTCACAATGCTCTCCATGTTTCCATGATTCCCCACAATGTCACAATGCTCTCCAGGCTTCCATTAGGCCCTGCTTTGCCACAATGGTCCCCTTGTTTCCATGCGGCCTTGCTGTGTCACAATGGACGTACGGTTCCATGATGTTGCGTGGTGTCACCGTGCTCTTCTTGAATCCGCCGTGTAACCATGGACCATTGGTTCCATGCAGCCGTGTCACAATGGGCTCCTTGATTCCATGATTCCCCACGGTGTCACAATGGAGCCTTGTTTCTAGGAGGTTCTGTACTGTCACAATTGCCTCCTTGATGCCATCAGCCCCTGCAGTGTCACAATGGCTCCTTGGTTCCATGAGGAACACAAGAGCTTGGCATAAGCATTGAGCAACAGCTGCTGAACACACCTGGCAACATCTGCTTGCATCAAAAGAGGGCTTCAAGCTGACAATGGCACCAGCAGCTTCCATCTGCAACAGAGACCCAGGGAAAGGACAGGCTGTGCCGGTTTGGACAAATGTGGAGGAAAATATCCTCTGATAGAAGGCAGGTTACACCCAGCCCTCCCCCACCAGCTTCGGGAAAAAAGAATTTTCCTGGGAAGAAAGTGAAAGAGATAAAAACTACTTTTTTAACAAACACACTGGAAAAGGATAACAATGCTAAATATTAAAACCTCTCGCTGTGCAGAGAAACCTGGGATAATTTGAGAGTCCTTCCGTGTTTCGGTGGGGTCTCCTGAAACATCCATAGACAGCGAGGCCCGTGCAAAGAAACAGGGAGCGATTCTTGAGAGAAGTTTCAGAGCTCTTTCTTCTCCAGCCACATGGGCGGGGCACTGCCAAAGAACTGAGCAATCACAGCACAACCAGGGCCCTCCTGGCACAGGGCAACACAAAATAAGCAGTGCTGAACAGGATTAGGGCACATGTGAGCAGGGAGCAGGGAGACCCCCGTGCCCAGGCCATGCCTCTACCCCAGGGTCCCCTCTCCCATGACCTCATGGCAGGGGGGAGGAACCCCAACACTTCCGGAGGTGTAGTCTCTCTCCTCCTCCTTGCAGCTGGCTCATGGGCCCACATTCAGGGCCCCCACCTCGGGAGAAAATTCTCCCAATGTGCTCTGATGTTGAAAGAGTCAAGAAGAGAAGAAGGGAAAAAAACCCCCCGAAGTCCCAGGAAAACAAAGTTCAACTCTCCATCTCCCCCCAGAGAAAAGGAGCTGAAAACTGGCTCAAAAGAAACAAAGTTGCTTCCCTCTGCTCTTGCTGCAAGCAGGATGCAGAGGAGTGTGTATGTGTGTCCTTGAACAAA
This sequence comes from Aphelocoma coerulescens, assembly GCF_041296385.1. NCBI lineage: Eukaryota > Metazoa > Chordata > Aves > Passeriformes > Corvidae > Aphelocoma > Aphelocoma coerulescens. The sequence goes on from NW_027183572.1 coordinate 135,801, forward strand.
CGCTCTGAGAAGTTTGTCCGGTTTTTTTTCCTCTCCCCCCTCTCAGGCTCAGTTGAAAGGCACAGAAATGCACAAAGTTCACTTCTGGGCATAGAGCAGCAATAGGGGATACACATGATAAAGTCACCCCAAGACACAGGGAGAGAGAATTCAGTGGAAAGACTCCGAGAATTCTGCTCCCAGAGATCATTCCTGCTCACACTGACCCTTGTAGAAAGGGGACATCGTTCCAGGCAGCCTGTACTGAGCATGTGGCTCCTGAGTGGGGTTTGTTGTTTAGGAAACCTGCTCCGGCTTTTCCATTCTTTCCTTGCAAACAGGAAAACTTCTCCTGGGGCTGTGTGCAGGCAGAGCCCTGAGGAGAGCAGGTGGCACATGGTGCGCTGGGCTGGGACAGCCAGCTGCAGAGCTCAAGGGAAGAAGCCCAAAGTGTCACAATGGCTCCTTGCCTTCCCATGCAACACCTGGGTCACAATGGTCTCCTTGATTCCATGAGGCCCCACTGTGTCACAATGGCTCCTTGGTTCCATCAGGTTCCGCAGTGTCACCATGGTCTCCTTTGATCCGCACTGTCATCATGGACAATTGGTTCCATGAGGCCCCGCAGTGTCACAATGGTCCCTTGGTTGCATAGCTTTTACGTTGTAACAATGGACTCCTTGCTTCTATGAGCTAGCCTGCTTTTTGCAGAGGTGTCTTTGGTTCCAACAAGGCCCCACTGTGTCTCAGTGCACCCTGGCTTCCATGTGGATCTGGAGTATCACAAAGGCTCCTTGGTTCCACCAGGTCCTGCTGTGTCACAATGGGTCCTGTGGTCCCTGAGGCCCTCCAAAACCATCGTGGAGGCTTGCTTCCATGAGGTTCCATTATGTGCCAGTGGTCATCTTGGTTCCAGGAGTTTCCTTAGTGTCACAATGCTCTCCATGCTTCCATTAGGCCCTGCTTTGCCACAATGGTCCCCTTGTTTCCATGAGGCCCCGCTGTGTCACAATGGACCTATGGTTCCGTGATGTTGCGTGGTGTCACCGTGCTCTTCTTGAATCCGCCGTGTAACCATGGACCATTGGTTCCGTGCAGCCGTGTCACAATGGGCTCCTTGATTCCATGATTCCCCACGGTGTCACAATGGAGCCTTGTTTCTAGGAGGTTCTTTACTGTCACAATTGCCTCATTGATGCCATCAGCCCCTGCAGTGTCACAATGGCTCCTTGGTTCCATGAGGAACACAATAGCTTGGCATAAGCATTGAGCAACAGCTGCTGAACACACCTGGCAACATCTGCTTGCATCAAAAGAGTGCTTCAAGCTGACAATGGCACCAGCAGCTTCCATCTGCAACAGAGACCCAGGAAAGGACAGGCTGTGCCGGTTTGGACAAATGTGGAGGAAAATATCCTCTTATAGAAGGCAGGTTACACCCAGCCCTCCCCCACCAGGTTTTTGGAAAAAAGAACTTTCCTGGGAAGAAAGTGAAAGAGATAAAAACTATTTTTTTAACAAACACACAGGAAAAGGATAACAATGCTAAATATTAAAAGCTCTCGCTGTGCAGAGAAACCTGGGATAATTTGAGAGTCCTTCTGTGTTTTGGTGGGGTCTCCTGAAACATCCATAGACAGCGAGGCCCGTGCAAAGAAACAGGGAGCGATTCTTGAGAGAAGTTTCAGAGCTCTTTCTTCTCCAGCCACATGGGCGGGGCACTGCAAAAGAACTGAGCAATCAAGGGACAACCAGGGCCCTCCTGGCACAGGGCAACACAAAATAAGCAGTGCTGAACAGGGTTAGGGCACATGTGAGCAGGGAGCAGGGAGACCCCCCGTGCCCAGGCCATGCCTCTACCCCAGGGTCCCCTCTCCCATGACCGCATGGCAGGAGGGAGGAACCCCAACACTTCCGTAGGTGCAGTCTCTCTCCTCCTCCTTGCAGCTGGCTCATGGGCCCACATTCAGGGCCCCAACCTCGGGAGAAAATTCTCCCAATGTGGTCTGATGTTGAAAGAGTCAAGAAGAGGAGAAGGGAAAAAAACCCCCAAAGTCCCAGGAAAACAAAGTTCAACTCTCCATCTCCCCCCAGAGAAAAGGAGCTGAAAACTGGCTAAAAAGAAACCAAGTTGCTTCCTCCACTCTTGCTGCAAGCAGGATGCAGAGGAGTGTGTATGTGTGTCCTTGAACAAACGCTCTGAGAAGTTTGTCCGGTTTTTTTTCCTCTCCCCCCTCTCAGGCTCAGTTGAAAGGCACAGAAATGCACAAAGTTCACTTCTGGGCATAGAGCAGCAATAGGGGATACACACAATAAAGTCACCCCAAGACACAGGGACAGAGAATTCAGTGGAAAGACTCCGAGAATTCTGCTCCCAGAGATCATTCATTCCTGCTCACACTGACCCTTGTAGAAAGGGGACATCGTTCCAGGCAGCCTGTACTGAGCATGTGGCTCCTGAGTGGGGTTTGTTGTTTAGGAAACCTGCTCCGGCTTTTCCATTCTTTCCTTGCAAACAGGAAAACTTCTCCTGGGGCTGTGTGCAGGCAGAGCCCTGAGGAGAGCAGGTGGCACATGGTGCGCTGGGCTGGGACAGCCAGCTGCAGAGCTCAAGGGAAGAAGCCCAAAGTGTCACAATGGCTCCTTGCCTTCCCATGCAACACCTGGGTCACAATGGTCTCCTTGATTCCATGAGGCCCCACTGTGTCACAATGGCTCCTTGGTTCCATCAGGTTCCGCAGTGTCACCATGGTCTCCTTTGATCCGCACTGTCATCATGGACAATTGGTTCCATGAGGCCCCGCAGTGTCACAATGGTCCCTTGCTTCCATAGCTTTGATGTTGTAACAATGGACTCCTTGCTTCTATGAGCTAGCCTGCTTTTTGCAGAGGTGTCTTTGGTTCCAACAAGGCCCCGCTGTGTCTCAGTGCACCCTGGCTTCCATGTGGATCTGGAGTATCACAAAGGCTCCTTGGTTCCACCAGGTCCTGCTGTGTCACAATGGGTCCTGTGGTCCCTGAGGCCCTCCAAAACCATCGTGGAGGCTTGCTTCCATGAGCTTCCATTATGTGCCAGTGGTCATCTTGGTTCCAGGAGTTTCCTTAGTGTCACAATGCCCTCCATGCTTCCATTAGGCCCTGCTTTGCCACAATGGTCCCCTTGTTTCCATGAGGCCCCGCTGTGTCACAATGGACCTATGGTTCCGTGATGTTGCGTGGTGTCACCGTGCTCTTCTTGAATCCGCCGTGTAACAATGGACCATTGGTTCCATGCAGCCGTGTCACAATGGGCTCCTTGATTCCATGATTCCCCACGGTGTCACAATGGAGCCTTGTTTCTAGGAGGTTCTGTACTGTCACAATTGCCTCCTTGATGCCATCAGCCCCTGCAGTGTCACAATGGCTCCTTGGTTCCATGAGGAACACAAGAGCTTGGCATAAGCATTGAGCAACAGCTGCTGAACACACCTGGCAACATCTGCTTGCATCAAAAGAGGGCTTCAAGCTGACAATGGCACCAGCAGCTTCCATCTGCAACAGAGACCCAGGAAAGGACAGGCTGTGCCGGTTTGGACAAATGTGGAGGAAAATATCCTCTGATAGAAGGCAGGTTACACCCAGCCCTCCCCCACCAGGTTTTTGGAAAAAAGAACTTTCCTGGGAAGAAAGTGAAAGAGATAAAAACTATTTTTTTAACAAACACACAGGAAAAGGATAGCAATGCTAAATATTAAAAGCTCTCGCTGTGCAGAGAAAGCTGGGATAATTTGAGAGTCCTTCTGTGTTTCGGTGGGGTCTCCTGAAACATCCATAGACAGCGAGGCCCGTGCAAAGAAACAGGGAGCGATTCTTGAGAGAAGTTTCAGAGCTCTTTCTTCTCCAGCCACATGGGCGGGGCACTGCCAAAGAACTGAGCAATCACAGCACAACCAGGGCCCTCCTGGCACAGGGCAACACAAAATAACCAGTGCTGAACAGGATTAGGGCACATGTGAGCAGGGAGACCCCCGTGCCCAGGCCATGCCTCTACCCCAGGGTCCCCTCTCCCATGACCGCATGGCAGGAGGGAGGAACCCCAACACTTCCGTAGGTGTAGTCTCTCTCCTCCTCCTTGCAGCTGGCTCATGGGCCCACATTCAGGGCCCCAACCTCAGGAGAAAATTCTCCCAATGTGGTCTGATGTTGAAAGAGTCAAGAAGAGGAGAAGGGAAAAAAACCCCCAAAGTCCCAGGAAAACAAAGTTCAACTCTCCATCTCCCCCCAGAGAAAAAGAGCTGAAAACTGGCTAAAAAGAAACAAAGTTGCTTCCTCTGCTCTTGCTGCAAGCAGGATGCAGAGGAGTGTGTATGTGTGTCCTTGAACAAACGCTCTGAGAAGTTTGTCCGGTTTTTTTTCCTCTCCCCCCTCTCAGGCTCAGTTGAAAGGCACAGAAATGCACAAAGTTCACTTCTGGGCATAGAGCAGCAATAGGGGATACACACAATAAAGTCACCCCAAGACACAGGGACAGAGAATTCAGTGGAAAGACTCCGAGAATTCTGCTCCCAGAGATCATTCATTCCTGCTCACACTGACCCTTGTAGAAAGGGGACATCGTTCCCGGCAGCCTGTACTGAGCATGTGGCTCCTGAGTGGGGTTTGTTGTTTAGGAAACCTGCTCCGGCTTTTCCATTCTTTCCTTGCAAACAGGAAAACTTCTCCTGGGGCTGTGTGCAGGCAGAGCCCTGAGGAGAGCAGGTGGCACATGGTGCGCTGGGCTGGGACAGCCAGCTGCAGAGCTCAAGGGAAGAAGCCCAAAGTGTCACAATGGCTCCTTGCCTTCCCATGCAACACCTGGGTCACAGTGGTCTCCTTGATTCCATGAGGCCCCACTGTGTCACAATGGCTCCTTGGTTCCATCAGGTTCCGCAGTGTCACCATGGTCTCCTTTGATCCGCACTGTCATCATGGACAATTGGTTCCATGAGGCCCCGCAGTGTCACAATGGTCCCTTGCTTCCATAGCTTTGATGTTGTAAGAAAGGACTCCTTGCTTCTATGAGCTAGCCTGCTTTTTGCAGAGGTGTCTTTGGTTCCAACAAGGCCCCGCTGTGTCTCAGCGCACCCTGGCTTCCATGCGGATGTGGAGTATCACAAAGGCTCCTTGGTTCCACCAGGTCCTGCTGTGTCACAATGGGTCCTGTGGTCCCTGAGGCCCACCAAAGTCATCATGGATGCTTGCTTCCATGAGGTTCCATTATGTGCCAGTGGTCATCTTGGTTCCAGGAGTTTCCTTAGTGTCACAATGCTCTCCATGCTTCCATTAGGCCCTGCTTTGCCACAATGGTCCCCTTGTTTCCATGAGGCCCCGCTGTGTCACAATGGACCTATGGTTCCATGATGTTGCGTGGTGTCACCGTGCTCTTCTTGAATCCGCCGTGTAACCATGGACCATTGGTTCCATGCGGCCTGGCCGTGTCACAATGGGCTCCGTGATTCCATGATTCCCCACGGTGTCACAATGGAGCCTTGTTTCTAGGAGGTTCTGTACTGTCACAATTGCCTCCTTGATGCCATCAGCCCCTGCAGTGTCACAATGGCTCCTTGGTTCCATGAGGAACACAATAGCTTGGCATAAGCATTGAGCAACAGCTGCTGAACACACCTGGCAACATCTGCTTGCATCAAAAGAGGGCTTCAAGCTGCCAATAGCACCAGCAGCTTCCATCTGCAACAGAGACCCAGGGAAAGGACAGGCTGTGCCGGTTTGGACAAATGAGGAGGAAAATATCCTCTGATAGAAGGCAGGTTACACCCAGCCCTCCCCCACCAGCTTCGGGAAAAAAGAATTTTCTGGGAAGAAAGTGAAAGAGATAAAAACTACTTTTTTAACAAACACACAGGAAAAGGATAACAATGCTAAATATTAAAAGCTCTCGCTGTGCAGAGAAAGCTGGGATAATTTGAGAGTCCTTCTGTGTTTCGGTGGGGTCTCCTGAAACATCCATAGACAGCGAGGCCCGTGCAAAGAAACAGGGAGCCATTCTTGAGAGAAGTTTCAGAGCTCTTTCTTCTCCAGCCACATGGGCGGGGCACTGCCAAAGAACTGAGCAATCACAGCACAACCAGGGCCCTCCTCGCACAGGGCAACACAAAATAAGCAGTGCTGAACAGGGTTAGGGCACATGTGAGCAGGGAGCAGGGAGACCCCGTGCCCAGGCCATGCCTCTACCCCAGGGTCCCCTCTCCCATGACCTCATGGCAGGGGGGAGGAACCCCAACACTTCCGTAGGTGTAGTCTCTCTCCTCCTCCTTGCAGCTGGCTCATGGGCCCACATTCAGGGCCCCCACCTCGGGAGAAAATTCTCCCAATGTGCTCTGATGTTGAAAGAGTCAAGAAGAGAAGAAGGGAAAAAAAACCCCGAAGTCCCAGGAAAACAAAGTTCAACTCTCCATCTCCCCCCAGAGAAAAGGAGCTGAAAACTGGCTAAAAAGAAACAAAGTTGCTTCCCTCTGCTCTTGCTGCAAGCAGGATGCAGAGGAGTGTGTATGTGTGTCCTTGAACAAACGCTCTGAGAAGTTTGTCCGGTTTTTTTTCCTCTCCCCCCTCTCAGGCTCAGTTGAAAGGCACAGAAATGCACAAAGTTCACTTCTGGGCATAGAGCAGCAATAGGGGATACACATGATAAAGTCACCCCAAGACACAGGGACAGAGAATTCAGTGGAAAGACTCCGAGAATTCTGCTCCCAGAGATCATTCATTCCTGCTCACACTGACCCTTGTAGAAAGGGGACATCGTTCCAGGCAGCCTGTACTGAGCATGTGGCTCCTGAGTGGGGTTTGTTGTTTAGGAAACCTGCTCCGGCTTTTCCATTCTTTCCTTGCAAACAGGAAAACTTCTCCTGGGGCTGTGTGCAGGCAGAGCCCTGAGGAGAGCAGGTGGCACATGGTGCGCTGGGCTGGGACAGCCAGCTGCAGAGCTCAAGGGAAGAAGCCCAAAGTGTCACAATGGCTCCTTGCCTTCCCATGCAACACCTGGGTCACAGTGGTCTCCTTGATTCCATGAGGCCCCACTGTGTCACAATGGCTCCTTGGTTCCATCAGGTTCCGCAGTGTCACCATGGTCTCCTTTGATCCGCACTGTCATCATGGACAATTGGTTCCATGAGGCCCCGCAGTGTCACAATGGTCCCTTGCTTCCATAGCTTTGATGTTGTAAGAAAGGACTCCTTGCTTCTATGAGCTAGCCTGCTTTTTGCAGAGGTGTCTTTGGTTCCAACAAGGCCCCGCTGTGTCTCAGTGCACCCTGGCTTCCATGTGGATCTGGAGTATCACAAAGGCTCCTTGGTTCCACCAGGTCCTGCTGTGTCACAATGGGTCCTGTGGTCCCTGAGGCCCTCCAAAACCATCGTGGAGGCTTGCTTCCATGAGGTTCCATTATGTGCCAGTGGTCATCTTGGTTCCAGGAGTTTCCTTAGTGTCACAATGCCCTCCATGCTTCCATTAGGCCCTGCTTTGCCACAATGGTCCCCTTGTTTCCATGAGGCCCCGCTGTGTCACAATGGACCTATGGTTCCATGATGTTGCGTGGTGTCACCGTGCTCTTCTTGAATCCGCCGTGTAACCATGGACCATTGGTTCCATGCGGCCTGGCCGTGTCACAATGGGCTCCGTGATTCCATGATTCCCCACGGTGTCACAATGGAGCCTTGTTTCTAGGAGGTTCTGTACTGTCACAATTGCCTCCTTGATGCCATCAGCCCCTGCAGTGTCACAATGGCTCCTTGGTTCCATGAGGAACACAATAGCTTGGCATAAGCATTGAGCAACAGCTGCTGAACACACCTGGCAACATCTGCTTGCATCAAAAGAGGGCTTCAAGCTGCCAATAGCACCAGCAGCTTCCATCTGCAACAGAGACCCAGGGAAAGGACAGGCTGTGCCGGTTTGGACAAATGTGGAGGAAAATATCCTCTGATAGAAGGCAGGTTACACCCAGCCCTCCCCCACCAGCTTCGGGAAAAAAGAATTTTCTGGGAAGAAAGTGAAAGAGATAAAAACTACTTTTTTAACAAACACACAGGAAAAGGATAACAATGCTAAATATTAAAAGCTCTCGCTGTGCAGAGAAAGCTGGGATAATTTGAGAGTCCTTCTGTGTTTCGGTGGGGTCTCCTGAAACATCCATAGACAGCGAGGCCCGTGCAAAGAAACAGGGAGCGATTCTTGAGAGAAGTTTCAGAGCTCTTTCTTCTCCAGCCACATGGGCGGGGCACTGCCAAAGAACTGAGCAATCACAGCACAACCAGGGCCCTCCTCACACAGGGCAACACAAAATAAGCAGTGCTGAACAGGGTTAGGGCACATGTGAGCAGGGAGCAGGGAGACCCCGTGCCCAGGCCATGCCTCTACCCCAGGGTCCCCTCTCCCATGACCGCATGGCAGGAGGGAGGAACCCCAACACTTCCGTAGGTGTAGTCTCTCTCCTCCTCCTTGCAGCTGGCTCATGGGCCCACATTCAGGGCCCCCACCTCGGGAGAAAATTCTCCCAATGTGGTCTGATGTTGAAAGAGTCAAGAAGAGGAGAAGGGAAAAAAACCCCCAAAGTCCCAGGAAAACAAAGTTCAACTCTCCATCTCCCCCCAGAGAAAAAGAGCTGAAAACTGGCTAAAAAGAAACAAAGTTGCTTCCTCTGCTCTTGCTGCAAGCAGGATGCAGAGGAGTGTGTATGTGTGTCCTTGAACAAACGCTCTGAGAAGTTTGTCCGGTTTTTTTTCCTCTCCCCCCTCTCAGGCTCAGTTGAAAGGCACAGAAATGCACAAAGTTCACTTCTGGGCATAGAGCAGCAATAGGGGATACACACAATAAAGTCACCCCAAGACACAGGGACAGAGAATTCAGTGGAAAGACTCCGAGAATTCTGCTCCCAGAGATCATTCATTCCTGCTCACACTGACCCTTGTAGAAAGGGGACATCGTTCCAGGCAGCCTGTACTGAGCATGTGGCTCCTGAGTAGGGTTTGTTGTTTAGGAAACCTGCTCCGGCTTTTCCATTCTTTCCTTGCAAACAGGAAAACTTCTCCTGGGGCTGTGTGCAGGCAGAGCCCTGAGGAGAGCAGGTGGCACATGGTGCGCTGGGCTGGGACAGCCAGCTGCAGAGCTCAAGGGAAGAAGCCCAAAGTGTCACAATGGCTCCTTGCCTTCCCATGCAACACCTGGGTCACAATGGTCTCCTTGATTCCATGAGGCCCCACTGTGTCACAATGGCTCCTTGGTTCCATCAGGTTCCGCAGTGTCACCATGGTCTCCTTTGATCCGCACTGTCATCATGGACAATTGGTTCCATGAGGCCCCGCAGTGTCACAATGGTCCCTTGCTTCCATAGCTTTTACGTTGTAACAATGGACTCCTTGCTTCTATGAGCTAGCCTGCTTTTTGCAGAGGTGTCTTTGGTTCCAACAAGGCCCCACTGTGTCTCAGTGCACCCTGGCTTCCATGCGGATGTGGAGTATCACAAAGGCTCCTTGGTTCCACCAGGTCCTGCTGTGTCACAATGGGTCCTGTGGTCCCTGAGGCCCACCAAAGTCATCATGGATGCTTGCTTCCATGAGGTTCCATTATGTGCCAGTGGTCATCTTGGTTCCAGGAGTTTCCTTAGTGTCACAATGCTCTCCATGCTTCCATTAGGCCCTGCTTTGCCACAATGGTCCCCTTGTTTCCATGAGGCCCCGCTGTGTCACAATGGACCTATGGTTCCATGATGTTGCGTGGTGTCACCGTGCTCTTCTTGAATCCGCCGTGTAACCATGGACCATTGGTTCCATGCGGCCTGGCCGTGTCACAATGGGCTCCGTGATTCCATGATTCCCCACGGTGTCACAATGGAGCCTTGTTTCTAGGAGGTTCTGTACTGTCACAATTGCCTCCTTGATGCCATCAGCCCCTGCAGTGTCACAATGGCTCCTTGGTTCCATGAGGAACACAATAGCTTGGCATAAGCATTGAGCAACAGCTGCTGAACACACCTGGCAACATCTGCTTGCATCAAAAGAGGGCTTCAAGCTGCCAATAGCACCAGCAGCTTCCATCTGCAACAGAGACCCAGGGAAAGGACAGGCTGTGCCGGTTTGGACAAATGAGGAGGAAAATATCCTCTGATAGAAGGCAGGTTACACCCAGCCCTCCCCCACCAGCTTCGGGAAAAAAGAATTTTCTGGGAAGAAAGTGAAAGAGATAAAAACTACTTTTTTAACAAACACACAGGAAAAGGATAACAATGCTAAATATTAAAAGCTCTCGCTGTGCAGAGAAAGCTGGGATAATTTGAGAGTCCTTCTGTGTTTCGGTGGGGTCTCCTGAAACATCCATAGACAGCGAGGCCCGTGCAAAGAAACAGGGAGCCATTCTTGAGAGAAGTTTCAGAGCTCTTTCTTCTCCAGCCACATGGGCGGGGCACTGCCAAAGAACTGAGCAATCACGGCACAACCAGGGCCCTCCTGGCACAGGGCAACACAAAATAAGCAGTGCTGAACAGGATTAGGGCACATGTGAGCAGGGAGCAGGGAGACCCCGTGCCCAGGCCATGCCTCTACCCCAGGGTCCCCTCTCCCATGACCTCATGGCAGGGGGGAGGAACCCCAACACTTCCGTAGGTGTAGTCTCTCTCCTCCTCCTTGCAGCTGGCTCATGGGCCCACATTCAGGGCCCCCACCTCGGGAGAAAATTCTCCCAATGTGCTCTGATGTTGAAAGAGTCAAGAAGAGAAGAAGGGAAAAAAACCCCCGAAGTCCCAGGAAAACAAAGTTCAACTCTCCATCTCCCTCCAGAGAAAAGGAGCTGAAAACTGGCTAAAAAGAAACAAAGTTGCTTCCTCTGCTCTTGCTGCAAGCAGGATGCAGAGGAGTGTGTATGTGTGTCCTTGAACAAACGCTCTGAGAAGTTTGTCCGGTTTTTTTTCCTCTCCCCCCTCTCAGGCTCAGTTGAAAGGCACAGAAATGCACAAAGTTCACTTCTGGGCATAGAGCAGCAATAGGGGATACACACAATAAAGTCACCCCAAGACACAGGGACAGAGAATTCAGTGGAAAGACTCCGAGAATTCTGCTCCCAGAGATCATTCATTCCTGCTCACACTGACCCTTGTAGAAAGGGGACATCGTTCCCGGCAGCCTGTACTGAGCATGTGGCTCCTGAGTGGGGTTTGTTGTTTAGGAAACCTGCTCCGGCTTTTCCATTCTTTCCTTGCAAACAGGAAAACTTCTCCTGGGGCTGTGTGCAGGCAGAGCCCTGAGGAGAGCAGGTGGCACATGGTGCGCTGGGCTGGGACAGCCAGCTGCAGAGCTCAAGGGAAGAAGCCCAAAGTGTCACAATGGCTCCTTGCCTTCACATGCAACACCTGGGTCACAATAGTCTCTTTGATTCCATGAGGCCCCACTGTGTCACAATGGCTCCTTGGTTCCATCAGGTTCCGCAGTGTCACCATGGTCTCCTTTGATCCGCACTGTCATCATGGACAATTGGTTCCATGAGGCCCCGCAGTGTCACAATGGTCCCTTGCTTCCATAGCTTTGATGTTGTAAGAAAGGACTCCTTGCTTCTATGAGCTAGCCTGCTTTTTGCAGAGGTGTCTTTGGTTCCAACAAGGCCCCGCTGTGTCTCAGTGCACCCTGGCTTCCATGTGGATCTGGAGTATCACAAAGGCTCCTTGGTTCCACCAGGTCCTGCTGTGTCACAATGGGTCCTGTGGTCCCTGAGGCCCTCCAAAACCATCGTGGAGGCTTGCTTCCATGAGGTTCCATTATGTGCCAGTGGTCATCTTGGTTCCAGGAGTTTCCTTAGTGTCACAATGCCCTCCATGCTTCCATTAGGCCCTGCTTTGCCACAATGGTCCCCTTGTTTCCATGAGGCCCCGCTGTGTCACAATGGACCTATGGTTCCGTGATGTTGCGTGGTGTCACCGTGCTCTTCTTGAATCCGCCGTGTAACCATGGACCATTGGTTCCATGCAGCCGTGTCACAATGGGCTCCTTGATTCCATGATTCCCCACGGTGTCACAATGGAGCCTTGTTTCTAGGAGGTTCTGTACTGTCACAATTGCCTCCTTGATGCCATCAGCCCCTGCAGTGTCACAATGGCTCCTTGGTTCCATGAGGAACACAATAGCTTGGCATAAGCATTGAGCAACAGCTGCTGAACACACCTGCAACATCTGCTTGCATCAAAAGAGGGCTTCAAGCTGACAATGGCACCAGCAGCTTCCATCTGCAACAGAGACCCAGGAAAGGACAGGCTGTGCCGGTTTGGACAAATGTGGAGGAAAATATCCTCTGATAGAAGGCAGGTTACACCCAGCCCTCCCCCACCAGGTTTTTGGAAAAAAGAACTTTCCTGGGAAGAAAGTGAAAGAGATAAAAACTATTTTTTTAACAAACACACAGGAAAAGGATAGCAATGCTAAATATTAAAAGCTCTCGCTGTGCAGAGAAAGCTGGGATAATTTGAGAGTCCTTCTGTGTTTCGGTGGGGTCTCCTGAAACATCCATAGACAGCGAGGCCCGTGCAAAGAAACAGGGAGCGATTCTTGAGAGAAGTTTCAGAGCTCTTTCTTCTCCAGCCACATGGGCGGGGCACTGCCAAAGAACTGAGCAATCACAGCACAACCAGGGCCCTCCTCGCACAAGGCAACACAAAATAAGCAGTGCTGAACAGGGTTAGGGCACATGTGAGCAGGGAGCAGGGAGACCCCGTGCCCAGGCCATGCCTCTACCCCAGGGTCCCCTCTCCCATGACCTCATGGCAGGGGGGAGGAACCCCAACACTTCCGTAGGTGTAGCCTCTCTCCTCCTCCTTGCAGCTGGCTCATGGGCCCACATTCAGGGCCCCCACCTCGGGAGAAAATTCTCCCAATGTGCTCTGATGTTGAAAGAGTCAAGAAGAGAAGAAGGGAAAAAAAACCCCCGAAGTCCCAGGAAAACAAAGTTCAACTCTCCATCTCCCCCCAGAGAAAAGGAGCTGAAAACTGGCTAAAAAGAAACAAAGTCGCTTCCCTCTGCTCTTGCTGCAAGCAGGATGCAGAGGAGTGTGTATGTGTGTCCTTGAACAAACGCTCTGAGAAGTTTGTCCGGTTTTTTTTCCTCTCCCCCCTCTCAGGCTCAGTTGAAAGGCACAGAAATGCACAAAGTTCACTTCTGGGCATAGAGCAGCAATAGGGGATACACATGATAAAGTCACCCCAAGACACAGGGACAGAGAATTCAGTGGAAAGACTCCGAGAATTCTGCTCCCAGAGATCATTCATTCCTGCTCACACTGACCCTTGTAGAAAGGGGACATCGTTCCAGGCAGCCTGTACTGAGCATGTGGCTCCTGAGTGGGGTTTGTTGTTTAGGAAACCTGCTCCGGCTTTTCCATTCTTTCCTTGCAAACAGGAAAACTTCTCCTGGGGCTGTGTGCAGGCAGAGCCCTGAGGAGAGCAGGTGGCACATGGTGCGCTGGGCTGGGACAGCCAGCTGCAGAGCTCATGGGAAGAAGCCCAAAGTGTCACAATGGCTCCTTGCCTTCCCATGCAACACCTGGGTCACAGTGGTCTCCTTGATTCCATGAGGCCCCACTGTGTCACAATGGCTCCTTGGTTCCATCAGGTTCCGCAGTGTCACCATGGTCTCCTTTGATCCGCACTGTCATCATGGACAATTGGTTCCATGAGGCCCCGCAGTGTCACAATGGTCCCTTGCTTCCATAGCTTTTACGTTGTAACAATGGACTCCTTGCTTCTATGAGCTAGCCTGCTTTTTGCAGAGGTGTCTTTGGTTCCAACAAGGCCCCGCTGTGTCTCAGTGCACCCTGGCTTCCATGTGGATCTGGAGTATCACAAAGGCTCCTTGGTTCCACCAGGTCCTGCTGTGTCACAATGGGTCCTGTGGTCCCTGAGGCCCTCCAAAGTCATCATGGAGGCTTGCTTCCATGAGGTTCCATTATGTGCCAGTGGTCATCTTGGTTCCAGGAGTTTCCTTAGTGTCACAATGCTCTCCATGTTTCCATGATTCCCCACAATGTCACAATGCTCTCCAGGCTTCCATTAGGCCCTGCTTTGCCACAATGGTCCCCTTGTTTCCATGAGGCCCCGCTGTGTCACAATGGACCTATGGTTCCGTGATGTTGCGTGGTGTCACCGTGCTCTTCTTGAATCCGCCGTGTAACCATGGACCATTGGTTCCATGCAGCCGTGTCACAATGGGCTCCTTGATTCCATGATTCCCCACGGTGTCACAATGGAGCCTTGTTTCTAGGAGGTTCTGTACTTGTCACAATTGCCTCCTTGATGCCATCAGCCCCTGCAGTGTCACAATGGCTCCTTGGTTCCATGAGGAACACAATAGCTTGGCATAAGCATTGAGCAACAGCTGCTGAACACACCTGGCAACATCTGCTTGCATCAAAAGAGTGCTTCAAGCTGACAATGGCACCAGCAGCTTCCATCTGCAACAGAGACCCAGGAAAGGACAGGCTGTGCCGGTTTGGACAAATGTGGAGGAAAATATCCTCTGATAGAAGGCAGGTTACACCCAGCCCTCCCCCACCAGGTTTTTGGAAAAAAGAACTTTCCTGGGAAGAAAGTGAAAGAGATAAAAACTATTTTTTTAACAAACACACAGGAAAAGGATAGCAATGCTAAATATTAAAAGCTCTCGCTGTGCAGAGAAAGCTGGGATAATTTGAGAGTCCTTCTGTGTTTCGGTGGGGTCTCCTGAAACATCCATAGACAGCGAGGCCCGTGCAAAGAAACAGGGAGCCATTCTTGAGAGAAGTTTCAGAGCTCTTTCTTCTCCAGCCACATGGGCGGGGCACTGCCAAAGAACTGAGCAATCACGGAACAACCAGGGCCCTCCTCGCAAAAGGCAACACAAAATAAGCAGTGCTGAACAGGATTAGGGCACATGTGAGCAGGGAGCAGGGAGACCCCGTGCCCAGGCCATGCCTCTACCCCAGGGTCCCCTCTCCCATGACCTCATGGCAGGGGGGAGGAACCCCAACACTTCCGTAGGTGCAGTCTCTCTCCTCCTCCTTGCAGCTGGCTCATGGGCCCACATTCAGGGCCCCCACCTCGGGAGAAAATTCTCCCAATGTGCTCTGATGTTGAAAGAGTCAAGAAGAGAAGAAGGGAAAAAAAACCCCCGAAGTCCCAGGAAAACAAAGTTCAACTCTCCATCTCCCCCCAGAGAAAAGGAGCTGAAAACTGGCTAAAAAGAAACCAAGTTGCTTCCTCTGCTCTTGCTGCAAGCAGGATGCAGAGGAGTGTGTATGTGTGTCCTTGAAAAAACGCTCTGAGAAGTTTGTCCGGTTTTTTTCCTCTCCCCCCTCTCAGGCTCAGTTGAAAGGCACAGAAACGCACAAAGTTCACTTCTGGGCATAGAGCAGCAATAGGGGATACACACGATAAAGTCACCCCAAGACACAGGGACAGAGAATTCAGTGGAAAGACTCCGAGAATTCTGCTCCCAGAGATCATTCATTCCTGCTCACACTGACCCTTGTAGAAAGGGGACATCGTTCCAGGCAGCCTGTACTGAGCATGTGGCTCCTGAGTGGGGTTTGTTGTTTAGGAAACCTGCTCCGGCTTTTCCATTCTTTCCTTGCAAACAGGAAAACTTCTCCTGGGGCTGTGTGCAGGCAGAGCCCTGAGGAGAGCAGGTGGCACATGGTGCGCTGGGCTGGGACAGCCAGCTGCAGAGCTCAAGGGAAGAAGCCCAAAGTGTCACAATGGCTCCTTGCCTTCCCATGCAACACCTGGGTCACAATGGTCTCCTTGATTCCATGAGGCCCCACTGTGTCACAATGGCTCCTTGGTTCCATCAGGTTCCGCAGTGTCACCATGGTCTCCTTTGATCCGCACTGTCATCATGGACAATTGGTTCCATGAGGCCCCGCAGTGTCACAATGGTCCCTTGCTTCCATAGCTTTTACGTTGTAACAATGGACTCCTTGCTTCTATGAGCTAGCCTGCTTTTTGCAGAGGTGTCTTTGGTTCCAACAAGGCCCCGCTGTGTCTCAGTGCACCCTGGCTTCCATGTGGATCTGGAGTATCACAAAGGCTCCTTGGTTCCACCAGGTCCTGCTGTGTCACAATGGGTCCTGTGGTCCCTGAGGCCCTCCAAAGTCATTGTGGAGGCTTGCTTCCATGAGGTTCCATTATGTGCCAGTGGTCATCTTGGTTCCAGGAGTTTCCTTAGTGTCCCAATGCTCTCCATGCTTCCATTAGGCCCTGCTTTGCCACAATGGTCCCCTTGTTTCCATGAGGCCCCGCTGTGTCACAATGGACCTATGGTTCCGTGATGTTGCGTGGTGTCACCGTGCTCTTCTTGAATCCGCAGTGTAACCATGGACCATTGGTTCCATGCGGCCTGGCTGTGTCACAATGGGCTCCTTGATTCCATGATTCCCCACGGTGTCACAATGGAGCCTTGTTTCTAGGAGGTTCTGTACTGTCACAATTGCCTCCTTGATGCCATCAGCCCCTGCAGTGTCACAATGGCTCCTTGGTTCCATGAGGAACACAATAGCTTGGCATAAGCATTGAGCAACAGCTGCTGAACACACCTGGCAACATCTGCTTGCATCAAAAGAGGGCTTCAAGCTGACAATGGCACCAGCAGCTTCCATCTGCAACAGAGACCCAGGAAAGGACAGGCTGTGCCGGTTTGGACAAATGTGGAGGAAAATATCCTCTGATAGAAGGCAGGTTACACCCAGCCCTCCCCCACCAGGTTTTTGGAAAAAAGAACTTTCCTGGGAAGAAAGTGAAAGAGATAAAAACTATTTTTTTAACAAACACACAGGAAAAGGATAACAATGCTAAATATTAAAAGCTCTCGCTGTGCAGAGAAAGCTGGGATAATTTGAGAGTCCTTCTGTGTTTCGGTGGGGTCTCCTGAAACATCCATAGACAGCGAGGCCCGTGCAAAGAAACAGGGAGCCATTCTTGAGAGAAGTTTCAGAGCTCTTTCTTCTCCAGCCACATGGGCGGGGCACTGCCAAAGAACTGAGCAATCACGGAACAACCAGGGCCCTCCTCGCACAAGGCAACACAAAATAAGCAGTGCTGAACAGGATTAGGGCACATGTGAGCAGGGAGCAGGGAGACCCCGTGCCCAGGCCATGCCTCTACCCCAGGGTCCCCTCTCCCATGACCTCATGGCAGGGGGGAGGAACCCCAACACTTCCGTAGGTGCAGTCTCTCTCCTCCTCCTTGCAGCTGGCTCATGGGCCCACATTCAGGGCCCCCACCTCGGGAGAAAATTCTCCCAATGTGCTCTGATGTTGAAAGAGTCAAGAAGAGAAGAAGGGAAAAAAAACCCCCGAAGTCCCAGGAAAACAAAGTTCAACTCTCCATCTCCCCCCAGAGAAAAGGAGCTGAAAACTGGCTAAAAAGAAACAAAGTTGCTTCCTCTGCTCTTGCTGCAAGCAGGATGCAGAGGAGTGTGTATGTGTGTCCTTGAACAAACGCTCTGAGAAGTTTGTCCGGTTTTTTTTCCTCTCCCCCCTCTCAGGCTCAGTTGAAAGGCACAGAAACGCACAAAGTTCACTTCTGGGCATAGAGCAGCAATAGGGGATACACATGATAAAGTCACCCCAAGACACAGGGACAGAGAATTCAGTGGAAAGACTCCGAGAATTCTGCTCCCAGAGATCATTCATTCCTGCTCACACTGACCCTTGTAGAAAGGGGACATCGTTCCAGGCAGCCTGTACTGAGCATGTGGCTCCTGAGTGGGGTTTGTTGTTTAGGAAACCTGCTCAGGCTTTTCCATTCTTTCCTTGCAAACAGGAAAACTTCTCCTGGGGCTGTGTGCAGGCAGAGCCCTTAGGAGAGCAGGTGGCACATGGTGCGCTGGGCTGGGACAGCCAGCTGCAGAGCTCAAGGGAAGAAGCCCAAAGTGTCACAATGGCTCCTTGCCTTCACATGCAACACCTGGGTCACAATGGTCTCCTTGATTCCATGAGGCCCCACTGTGTCACAATGGCTCCTTGGTTCCATCAGGTTCCGCAGTGTCACCATGGTCTCCTTTGATC
This sequence comes from Aphelocoma coerulescens, assembly GCF_041296385.1. Taxonomy (NCBI): domain Eukaryota; kingdom Metazoa; phylum Chordata; class Aves; order Passeriformes; family Corvidae; genus Aphelocoma; species Aphelocoma coerulescens. Next base: position 153,829 of record NW_027183572.1, read on the forward strand.
CGCACTGTCATCATGGACAATTGGTTCCATGAGGCCCCGCAGTGTCACAATGGTCCCTTGCTTCCATAGCTTTTACGTTGTAACAATGGACTCCTTGCTTCTATGAGCTAGCCTGCTTTTTGCAGAGGTGTCTTTGGTTCCAACAAGGCCCCGCTGTGTCTCAGTGCACCCTGGCTTCCATGTGGATCTGGAGTATCACAAAGGCTCCTTGGTTCCACCAGGTCCTGCTGTGTCACAATGGGTCCTGTGGTCCCTGAGGCCCTCCAAAACCATCGTGGAGGCTTGCTTCCATGAGGTTCCATTATGTGCCAGTGGTCATCTTGGTTCCAGGAGTTTCCTTAGTGTCACAATGCTCTCCATGCTTCCATTAGGCCCTGCTTTGCCACAATGGTCCCCTTGTTTCCATGAGGCCCCGCTGTGTCACAATGGACCTATGGTTCTGTGATGTTGCGTGGTGTCACCGTGCTCTTCTTGAATCCGCCGTGTAACCATGGACCATTGGTTCCATGCGGCCTGGCTGTGTCACAATGGGCTCCTTGATTCCATGATTCCCCACGGTGTCACAATGGAGCCTTGTTTCTAGGAGGTTCTGTACTGTCACAATTGCCTCCTTGATGCCATCAGCCCCTGCAGTGTCACAATGGCTCCTTGGTTCCATGAGGAACACAATAGCTTGGCATAAGCATTGAGCAACAGCTGCTGAACACACCTGGCAACATCTGCTTGCATCAAAAGAGGGCTTCAAGCTGACAATGGCACCAGCAGCTTCCATCTGCAACAGAGACCCAGGAAAGGACAGGCTGTGCCGGTTTGGACAAATGTGGAGGAAAATATCCTCTGATAGAAGGCAGGTTACACCCAGCCCTCCCCCACCAGGTTTTTGGAAAAAAGAACTTTCCTGGGAAGAAAGTGAAAGAGATAAAAACTATTTTTTTAACAAACACACAGGAAAAGGATAACAATGCTAAATATTAAAAGCTCTCGCTGTGCAGAGAAAGCTGGGATAATTTGAGAGTCCTTCTGTGTTTCGGTGGGGTCTCCTGAAACATCCATAGACAGCGAGGCCCGTGCAAAGAAACAGGGAGCCATTCTTGAGAGAAGTTTCAGAGCTCTTTCTTCTCCAGCCACATGGGCGGGGCACTGCCAAAGAACTGAGCAATCACGGCACAACCAGGGCCCTCCTCACACAGGGCAACACAAAATAAGCAGTGCTGAACAGGGTTAGGGCACATGTGAGCAGGGAGCAGGGAGACCCCCCGTGCCCAGGCCATGCCTCTACCCCAGGGTCCCCTCTCCCATGACCTCATGGCAGGGGGGAGGAACCCCAACACTTCCGTAGGTGTAGTCTCTCTCCTCCTCCTTGCAGCTGGCTCATGGGCCCACATTCAGGGCCCCAACCTCGGGAGAAAATTCTCCCAATGTGGTCTGATGTTGAAAGAGTCAAGAAGAGGAGAAGGGAAAAAAACCCCCAAAGTCCCAGGAAAACAAAGTTCAACTCTCCATCTCCCCCCAGAGAAAAAGAGCTGAAAACTGGCTAAAAAGAAACAAAGTTGCTTCCTCTGCTCTTGCTGCAAGCAGGATGCAGAGGAGTGTGTATGTGTGTCCTTGAACAAACGCTCTGAGAAGTTTGTCCGGTTTTTTTTCCTCTCCCCCCTCTCAGGCTCAGTTGAAAGGCACAGAAATGCACAAAGTTCACTTCTGGGCATAGAGCAGCAATAGGGGATACACATGATAAAGTCACCCCAAGACACAGGGACAGAGAATTCAGTGGAAAGACTCCGAGAATTCTGCTCCCAGAGATCATTCATTCCTGCTCACACTGACCCTTGTAGAAAGGGGACATCGTTCCCGGCAGCCTGTACTGAGCATGTGGCTCCTGAGTGGGGTTTGTTGTTTAGGAAACCTGCTCCGGCTTTTCCATTCTTTCCTTGCAAACAGGAAAACTTCTCCTGGGGCTGTGTGCAGGCAGAGCCCTGAGGAGAGCAGGTGGCACATGGTGCGCTGGGCTGGGACAGCCAGCTGCAGAGCTCAAGGGAAGAAGCCCAAAGTGTCACAATGGCTCCTTGCCTTCACATGCAACACCTGGGTCACAATAGTCTCTTTGATTCCATGAGGCCCCACTGTGTCACAATGGCTCCTTGGTTCCATCAGGTTCCGCAGTGTCACCATGGTCTCCTTTGATCCGCACTGTCATCATGGACAATTGGTTCCATGAGGCCCCGCAGTGTCACAATGGTCCCTTGCTTCCATAGCTTTGATGTTGTAAGAAAGGACTCCTTGCTTCTATGAGCTAGCCTGCTTTTTGCAGAGGTGTCTTTGGTTCCAACAAGGCCCCGCTGTGTCTCAGTGCACCCTGGCTTCCATGTGGATCTGGAGTATCACAAAGGCTCCTTGGTTCCACCAGGTCCTGCTGTGTCACAATGGGTCCTGTGGTCCCTGAGGCCCTCCAAAACCATCGTGGAGGCTTGCTTCCATGAGGTTCCATTATGTGCCAGTGGTCATCTTGGTTCCAGGAGTTTCCTTAGTGTCACAATGCCCTCCATGCTTCCATTAGGCCCTGCTTTGCCACAATGGTCCCCTTGTTTCCATGAGGCCCCGCTGTGTCACAATGGACCTATGGTTCCGTGATGTTGCGTGGTGTCACCGTGCTCTTCTTGAATCCGCCGTGTAACCATGGACCATTGGTTCCATGCAGCCGTGTCACAATGGGCTCCTTGATTCCATGATTCCCCACGGTGTCACAATGGAGCCTTGTTTCTAGGAGGTTCTGTACTGTCACAATTGCCTCCTTGATGCCATCAGCCCCTGCAGTGTCACAATGGCTCCTTGGTTCCATGAGGAACACAATAGCTTGGCATAAGCATTGAGCAACAGCTGCTGAACACACCTGCAACATCTGCTTGCATCAAAAGAGGGCTTCAAGCTGACAATGGCACCAGCAGCTTCCATCTGCAACAGAGACCCAGGAAAGGACAGGCTGTGCCGGTTTGGACAAATGTGGAGGAAAATATCCTCTGATAGAAGGCAGGTTACACCCAGCCCTCCCCCACCAGGTTTTTGGAAAAAAGAACTTTCCTGGGAAGAAAGTGAAAGAGATAAAAACTATTTTTTTAACAAACACACAGGAAAAGGATAGCAATGCTAAATATTAAAAGCTCTCGCTGTGCAGAGAAAGCTGGGATAATTTGAGAGTCCTTCTGTGTTTCGGTGGGGTCTCCTGAAACATCCATAGACAGCGAGGCCCGTGCAAAGAAACAGGGAGCGATTCTTGAGAGAAGTTTCAGAGCTCTTTCTTCTCCAGCCACATGGGCGGGGCACTGCCAAAGAACTGAGCAATCACAGCACAACCAGGGCCCTCCTCGCACAAGGCAACACAAAATAAGCAGTGCTGAACAGGGTTAGGGCACATGTGAGCAGGGAGCAGGGAGACCCCGTGCCCAGGCCATGCCTCTACCCCAGGGTCCCCTCTCCCATGACCTCATGGCAGGGGGGAGGAACCCCAACACTTCCGTAGGTGTAGCCTCTCTCCTCCTCCTTGCAGCTGGCTCATGGGCCCACATTCAGGGCCCCCACCTCGGGAGAAAATTCTCCCAATGTGCTCTGATGTTGAAAGAGTCAAGAAGAGAAGAAGGGAAAAAAAACCCCCGAAGTCCCAGGAAAACAAAGTTCAACTCTCCATCTCCCCCCAGAGAAAAGGAGCTGAAAACTGGCTAAAAAGAAACAAAGTCGCTTCCCTCTGCTCTTGCTGCAAGCAGGATGCAGAGGAGTGTGTATGTGTGTCCTTGAACAAACGCTCTGAGAAGTTTGTCCGGTTTTTTTTCCTCTCCCCCCTCTCAGGCTCAGTTGAAAGGCACAGAAATGCACAAAGTTCACTTCTGGGCATAGAGCAGCAATAGGGGATACACATGATAAAGTCACCCCAAGACACAGGGACAGAGAATTCAGTGGAAAGACTCCGAGAATTCTGCTCCCAGAGATCATTCATTCCTGCTCACACTGACCCTTGTAGAAAGGGGACATCGTTCCAGGCAGCCTGTACTGAGCATGTGGCTCCTGAGTGGGGTTTGTTGTTTAGGAAACCTGCTCCGGCTTTTCCATTCTTTCCTTGCAAACAGGAAAACTTCTCCTGGGGCTGTGTGCAGGCAGAGCCCTGAGGAGAGCAGGTGGCACATGGTGCGCTGGGCTGGGACAGCCAGCTGCAGAGCTCATGGGAAGAAGCCCAAAGTGTCACAATGGCTCCTTGCCTTCCCATGCAACACCTGGGTCACAGTGGTCTCCTTGATTCCATGAGGCCCCACTGTGTCACAATGGCTCCTTGGTTCCATCAGGTTCCGCAGTGTCACCATGGTCTCCTTTGATCCGCACTGTCATCATGGACAATTGGTTCCATGAGGCCCCGCAGTGTCACAATGGTCCCTTGCTTCCATAGCTTTTACGTTGTAACAATGGACTCCTTGCTTCTATGAGCTAGCCTGCTTTTTGCAGAGGTGTCTTTGGTTCCAACAAGGCCCCGCTGTGTCTCAGTGCACCCTGGCTTCCATGTGGATCTGGAGTATCACAAAGGCTCCTTGGTTCCACCAGGTCCTGCTGTGTCACAATGGGTCCTGTGGTCCCTGAGGCCCTCCAAAGTCATCATGGAGGCTTGCTTCCATGAGGTTCCATTATGTGCCAGTGGTCATCTTGGTTCCAGGAGTTTCCTTAGTGTCACAATGCTCTCCATGTTTCCATGATTCCCCACAATGTCACAATGCTCTCCAGGCTTCCATTAGGCCCTGCTTTGCCACAATGGTCCCCTTGTTTCCATGAGGCCCCGCTGTGTCACAATGGACCTATGGTTCCGTGATGTTGCGTGGTGTCACCGTGCTCTTCTTGAATCCGCCGTGTAACCATGGACCATTGGTTCCATGCAGCCGTGTCACAATGGGCTCCTTGATTCCATGATTCCCCACGGTGTCACAATGGAGCCTTGTTTCTAGGAGGTTCTGTACTTGTCACAATTGCCTCCTTGATGCCATCAGCCCCTGCAGTGTCACAATGGCTCCTTGGTTCCATGAGGAACACAATAGCTTGGCATAAGCATTGAGCAACAGCTGCTGAACACACCTGGCAACATCTGCTTGCATCAAAAGAGTGCTTCAAGCTGACAATGGCACCAGCAGCTTCCATCTGCAACAGAGACCCAGGAAAGGACAGGCTGTGCCGGTTTGGACAAATGTGGAGGAAAATATCCTCTGATAGAAGGCAGGTTACACCCAGCCCTCCCCCACCAGGTTTTTGGAAAAAAGAACTTTCCTGGGAAGAAAGTGAAAGAGATAAAAACTATTTTTTTAACAAACACACAGGAAAAGGATAGCAATGCTAAATATTAAAAGCTCTCGCTGTGCAGAGAAAGCTGGGATAATTTGAGAGTCCTTCTGTGTTTCGGTGGGGTCTCCTGAAACATCCATAGACAGCGAGGCCCGTGCAAAGAAACAGGGAGCCATTCTTGAGAGAAGTTTCAGAGCTCTTTCTTCTCCAGCCACATGGGCGGGGCACTGCCAAAGAACTGAGCAATCACGGAACAACCAGGGCCCTCCTCGCAAAAGGCAACACAAAATAAGCAGTGCTGAACAGGATTAGGGCACATGTGAGCAGGGAGCAGGGAGACCCCGTGCCCAGGCCATGCCTCTACCCCAGGGTCCCCTCTCCCATGACCTCATGGCAGGGGGGAGGAACCCCAACACTTCCGTAGGTGCAGTCTCTCTCCTCCTCCTTGCAGCTGGCTCATGGGCCCACATTCAGGGCCCCCACCTCGGGAGAAAATTCTCCCAATGTGCTCTGATGTTGAAAGAGTCAAGAAGAGAAGAAGGGAAAAAAAACCCCCGAAGTCCCAGGAAAACAAAGTTCAACTCTCCATCTCCCCCCAGAGAAAAGGAGCTGAAAACTGGCTAAAAAGAAACCAAGTTGCTTCCTCTGCTCTTGCTGCAAGCAGGATGCAGAGGAGTGTGTATGTGTGTCCTTGAAAAAACGCTCTGAGAAGTTTGTCCGGTTTTTTTCCTCTCCCCCCTCTCAGGCTCAGTTGAAAGGCACAGAAACGCACAAAGTTCACTTCTGGGCATAGAGCAGCAATAGGGGATACACACGATAAAGTCACCCCAAGACACAGGGACAGAGAATTCAGTGGAAAGACTCCGAGAATTCTGCTCCCAGAGATCATTCATTCCTGCTCACACTGACCCTTGTAGAAAGGGGACATCGTTCCAGGCAGCCTGTACTGAGCATGTGGCTCCTGAGTGGGGTTTGTTGTTTAGGAAACCTGCTCCGGCTTTTCCATTCTTTCCTTGCAAACAGGAAAACTTCTCCTGGGGCTGTGTGCAGGCAGAGCCCTGAGGAGAGCAGGTGGCACATGGTGCGCTGGGCTGGGACAGCCAGCTGCAGAGCTCAAGGGAAGAAGCCCAAAGTGTCACAATGGCTCCTTGCCTTCCCATGCAACACCTGGGTCACAATGGTCTCCTTGATTCCATGAGGCCCCACTGTGTCACAATGGCTCCTTGGTTCCATCAGGTTCCGCAGTGTCACCATGGTCTCCTTTGATCCGCACTGTCATCATGGACAATTGGTTCCATGAGGCCCCGCAGTGTCACAATGGTCCCTTGCTTCCATAGCTTTTACGTTGTAACAATGGACTCCTTGCTTCTATGAGCTAGCCTGCTTTTTGCAGAGGTGTCTTTGGTTCCAACAAGGCCCCGCTGTGTCTCAGTGCACCCTGGCTTCCATGTGGATCTGGAGTATCACAAAGGCTCCTTGGTTCCACCAGGTCCTGCTGTGTCACAATGGGTCCTGTGGTCCCTGAGGCCCTCCAAAGTCATTGTGGAGGCTTGCTTCCATGAGGTTCCATTATGTGCCAGTGGTCATCTTGGTTCCAGGAGTTTCCTTAGTGTCCCAATGCTCTCCATGCTTCCATTAGGCCCTGCTTTGCCACAATGGTCCCCTTGTTTCCATGAGGCCCCGCTGTGTCACAATGGACCTATGGTTCCGTGATGTTGCGTGGTGTCACCGTGCTCTTCTTGAATCCGCAGTGTAACCATGGACCATTGGTTCCATGCGGCCTGGCTGTGTCACAATGGGCTCCTTGATTCCATGATTCCCCACGGTGTCACAATGGAGCCTTGTTTCTAGGAGGTTCTGTACTGTCACAATTGCCTCCTTGATGCCATCAGCCCCTGCAGTGTCACAATGGCTCCTTGGTTCCATGAGGAACACAATAGCTTGGCATAAGCATTGAGCAACAGCTGCTGAACACACCTGGCAACATCTGCTTGCATCAAAAGAGGGCTTCAAGCTGACAATGGCACCAGCAGCTTCCATCTGCAACAGAGACCCAGGAAAGGACAGGCTGTGCCGGTTTGGACAAATGTGGAGGAAAATATCCTCTGATAGAAGGCAGGTTACACCCAGCCCTCCCCCACCAGGTTTTTGGAAAAAAGAACTTTCCTGGGAAGAAAGTGAAAGAGATAAAAACTATTTTTTTAACAAACACACAGGAAAAGGATAACAATGCTAAATATTAAAAGCTCTCGCTGTGCAGAGAAAGCTGGGATAATTTGAGAGTCCTTCTGTGTTTCGGTGGGGTCTCCTGAAACATCCATAGACAGCGAGGCCCGTGCAAAGAAACAGGGAGCCATTCTTGAGAGAAGTTTCAGAGCTCTTTCTTCTCCAGCCACATGGGCGGGGCACTGCCAAAGAACTGAGCAATCACAGCACAACCAGGGCCCTCCTCGCACAAGGCAACACAAAATAAGCAGTGCTGAACAGGATTAGGGCACATGTGAGCAGGGAGCAGGGAGACCCCGTGCCCAGGCCATGCCTCTACCCCAGGGTCCCCTCTCCCATGACCTCATGGCAGGGGGGAGGAACCCCAACACTTCCGTAGGTGCAGTCTCTCTCCTCCTCCTTGCAGCTGGCTCATGGGCCCACATTCAGGGCCCCCACCTCGGGAGAAAATTCTCCCAATGTGCTCTGATGTTGAAAGAGTCAAGAAGAGAAGAAGGGAAAAAAAACCCCCGAAGTCCCAGGAAAACAAAGTTCAACTCTCCATCTCCCCCCAGAGAAAAGGAGCTGAAAACTGGCTAAAAAGAAACAAAGTTGCTTCCTCTGCTCTTGCTGCAAGCAGGATGCAGAGGAGTGTGTATGTGTGTCCTTGAACAAACGCTCTGAGAAGTTTGTCCGGTTTTTTTTCCTCTCCCCCCTCTCAGGCTCAGTTGAAAGGCACAGAAACGCACAAAGTTCACTTCTGGGCATAGAGCAGCAATAGGGGATACACACGATAAAGTCACCCCAAGACACAGGGACAGAGAATTCAGTGGAAAGACTCCGAGAATTCTGCTCCCAGAGATCATTCATTCCTGCTCACACTGACCCTTGTAGAAAGGGGACATCATTCCAGGCAGCCTGTACTGAGCATGTGGCTCCTGAGTGGGGTTTGTTGTTTAGGAAACCTGCTCCGGCTTTTCCATTCTTTCCTTGCAAACAGGAAAACTTCTCCTGGGGCTGTGTGCAGGCAGAGCCCTGAGGAGAGCAGGTGGCACATGGTGCGCTGGGCTGGGACAGCCAGCTGCAGAGCTCAAGGGAAGAAGCCCAAAGTGTCACAATGGCTCCTTGCCTTCCCATGCAACACCTGGGTCACAATGGTCTCCTTGATTCCATGAGGCCCCACTGTGTCACAATGGCTCCTTGGTTCCATCAGGTTCCGCAGTGTCACCATGGTCTCCTTTGATCCGCATTGTCATCATGGACAATTGGTTCCATGAGGCCCCGCAGTGTCACAATGGTCCCTTGCTTCCATAGCTTTTACGTTGTAACAATGGACTCCTTGCTTCTATGAGCTAGCCTGCTTTTTGCAGAGGTGTCTTTGGTTCCAACAAGGCCCCGCTGTGTCTCAGTGCACCCTGGCTTCCATGTGGATGTGGAGTATCACAAAGGCTCCTTGGTTCCACCAGGTCCTGCTGTGTCACAATGGGTCCTGTGGTCCCTGAGGCCCTCCAAAGTCATTGTGGAGGCTTGCTTCCATGAGGTTCCATTATGTGCCAGTGGTCATCTTGGTTCCAGGAGTTTCCTTAGTGTCACAATGCTCTCCATGCTTCCATTAGGCCCTGCTTTGCCACAATGGTCCCCTTGTTTCCATGAGGCCCCGCTGTGTCACAATGGACCTATGGTTCCGTGATGTTGCGTGGTGTCACCGTGCTCTTCTTGAATCCGCAGTGTAACCATGGACCATTGGTTCCATGCGGCCTGGCTGTGTCACAATGGGCTCCTTGATTCCATGATTCCCCACGGTGTCACAATGGAGCCTTGTTTCTAGGAGGTTCTGTACTGTCACAATTGCCTCCTTGATGCCATCAGCCCCTGCAGTGTCACAATGGCTCCTTGGTTCCATGAGGAACACAATAGCTTGGCATAAGCATTGAGCAACAGCTGCTGAACACACCTGGCAACATCTGCTTGCATCAAAAGAGGGCTTCAAGCTGACAATGGCACCAGCAGCTTCCATCTGCAACAGAGACCCAGGAAAGGACAGGCTGTGCCGGTTTGGACAAATGTGGAGGAAAATATCCTCTGATAGAAGGCAGGTTACACCCAGCCCTCCCCCACCAGGTTTTTGGAAAAAAGAACTTTCCTGGGAAGAAAGTGAAAGAGATAAAAACTATTTTTTTAACAAACACACAGGAAAAGGATAACAATGCTAAATATTAAAACCTCTCGCTGTGCAGAGAAAGCTGGGATAATTTGAGAGTCCTTCTGTGTTTCGGTGGGGTCTCCTGAAACATCCATAGACAGCGAGGCCCGTGCAAAGAAACAGGGAGCCATTCTTGAGAGAAGTTGCAGAGCTCTTTCTTCTCCAGCCACATGGGCGGGGCACTGCCAAAGAACTGAGCAATCACGGCACAACCAGGGCCCTCCTCACACAGGGCAACACAAAATAAGCAGTGCTGAACAGGATTAGGGCACATGTGAGCAGGGAGCAGGGAGACCCCGTGCCCAGGCCATGCCTCTACCCCAGGGTCCCCTCTCCCATGACCTCATGGCAGGGGGGAGGAACCCCAACACTTCCGTAGGTGTAGTCTCTCTCCTCCTCCTTGCAGCTGGCTCATGGGCCCACATTCAGGGCCCCCACCTCGGGAGAAAATTCTCCCAATGTGCTCTGATGTTGAAAGAGTCAAGAAGAGAAGAAGGGAAAAAAACCCCCGAAGTCCCAGGAAAACAAAGTTCAACTCTCCATCTCCCTCCAGAGAAAAGGAGCTGAAAACTGGCTAAAAAGAAACAAAGTTGCTTCCTCTGCTCTTGCTGCAAGCAGGATGCAGAGGAGTGTGTATGTGTGTCCTTGAACAAACGCTCTGAGAAGTTTGTCTGGCTTTTTTTTCCTCTCCCCCCTCTCAGGCTCAGTTGAAAGGCACAGAAATGCACAAAGTTCACTTCTGGGCATAGAGCAGCAATAGGGGATACACATGATAAAGTCACCCCAAGACACAGGGACAGAGAATTCAGTGGAAAGACTCCGAGAATTCTGCTCCCAGAGATCATTCATTCCTGCTCACACTGACCCTTGTAGAAAGGGGACATCGTTCCAGGCAGCCTGTACTGAGCATGTGGCTCCTGAGTGGGGTTTGTTGTTTAGGAAACCTGCTCAGGCTTTTCCATTCTTTCCTTGCAAACAGGAAAACTTCTCCTGGGGCTGTGTGCAGGCAGAGCCCTTAGGAGAGCAGGTGGCACATGGTGCGCTGGGCTGGGACAGCCAGCTGCAGAGCTCAAGGGAAGAAGCCCAAAGTGTCACAATGGCTCCTTGCCTTCACATGCAACACCTGGGTCACAATGGTCTCCTTGATTCCATGAGGCCCCACTGTGTCACAATGGCTCCTTGGTTCCATCAGGTTCCGCAGTGTCACCATGGTCTCCTTTGATCCGCACTGTCATCATGGACAATTGGTTCCATGAGGCCCCGCAGTGTCACAATGGTCCCTTGCTTCCATAGCTTTTACGTTGTAACAATGGACTCCTTGCTTCTATGAGCTAGCCTGCTTTTTGCAGAGGTGTCTTTGGTTCCAACAAGGCCCCGCTGTGTCTCAGTGCACCCTGGCTTCCATGTGGATCTGGAGTATCACAAAGGCTCCTTGGTTCCACCAGGTCCTGCTGTGTCACAATGGGTCCTGTGGTCCCTGAGGCCCTCCAAAACCATCGTGGAGGCTTGCTTCCATGAGGTTCCATTATGTGCCAGTGGTCATCTTGGTTCCAGGAGTTTCCTTAGTGTCACAATGCTCTCCATGCTTCCATTAGGCCCTGCTTTGCCACAATGGTCCCCTTGTTTCCATGAGGCCCCGCTGTGTCACAATGGACCTATGGTTCTGTGATGTTGCGTGGTGTCACCGTGCTCTTCTTGAATCCGCCGTGTAACCATGGACCATTGGTTCCATGCGGCCTGGCTGTGTCACAATGGGCTCCTTGATTCCATGATTCCCCACGGTGTCACAATGGAGCCTTGTTTCTAGGAGGTTCTGTACTGTCACAATTGCCTCCTTGATGCCATCAGCCCCTGCAGTGTCACAATGGCTCCTTGGTTCCATGAGGAACACAATAGCTTGGCATAAGCATTGAGCAACAGCTGCTGAACACACCTGGCAACATCTGCTTGCATCAAAAGAGGGCTTCAAGCTGACAATGGCACCAGCAGCTTCCATCTGCAACAGAGACCCAGGAAAGGACAGGCTGTGCCGGTTTGGACAAATGTGGAGGAAAATATCCTCTGATAGAAGGCAGGTTACACCCAGCCCTCCCCCACCAGGTTTTTGGAAAAAAGAACTTTCCTGGGAAGAAAGTGAAAGAGATAAAAACTATTTTTTTAACAAACACACAGGAAAAGGATAACAATGCTAAATATTAAAAGCTCTCGCTGTGCAGAGAAAGCTGGGATAATTTGAGAGTCCTTCTGTGTTTCGGTGGGGTCTCCTGAAACATCCATAGACAGCGAGGCCCGTGCAAAGAAACAGGGAGCCATTCTTGAGAGAAGTTTCAGAGCTCTTTCTTCTCCAGCCACATGGGCGGGGCACTGCCAAAGAACTGAGCAATCACGGCACAACCAGGGCCCTCCTCACACAGGGCAACACAAAATAAGCAGTGCTGAACAGGGTTAGGGCACATGTGAGCAGGGAGCAGGGAGACCCCCCGTGCCCAGGCCATGCCTCTACCCCAGGGTCCCCTCTCCCATGACCGCATGGCAGGAGGGAGGAACCCCAACACTTCCGTAGGTGTAGTCTCTCTCCTCCTCCTTGCAGCTGGCTCATGGGCCCACATTCAGGGCCCCAACCTCGGGAGAAAATTCTCCCAATGTGGTCTGATGTTGAAAGAGTCAAGAAGAGGAGAAGGGAAAAAAACCCCCAAAGTCCCAGGAAAACAAAGTTCAACTCTCCATCTCCCCCCAGAGAAAAAGAGCTGAAAACTGGCTAAAAAGAAACAAAGTTGCTTCCTCCACTCTTGCTGCAAGCAGGATGCAGAGGAGTGTGTATGTGTGTCCTTGAACAAACGCTCTGAGAAGTTTGTCCGGTTTTTTTTCCTCTCCCCCCTCTCAGGCTCAGTTGAAAGGCACAGAAATGCACAAAGTTCACTTCTGGGCATAGAGCAGCAATAGGGGATACACATGATAAAGTCACCCCAAGACACAGGGAGAGAGAATTCAGTGGAAAGACTCCGAGAATTCTGCTCCCAGAGATCATTCATTCCTGCTCACACTGACCCTTGTAGAAAGGGGACATCGTTCCCGGCAGCCTGTACTGAGCATGTGGCTCCTGAGTGGGGTTTGTTGTTTAGGAAACCTGCTCCGGCTTTTCCATTCTTTCCTTGCAAACAGGAAAACTTCTCCTGGGGCTGTGTGCAGGCAGAGCCCTTAGGAGAGCAGGTGGCACATGGTGCGCTGGGCTGGGACAGCCAGCTGCAGAGCTCAAGGGAAGAAGCCCAAAGTGTCACAATGGCTCCTTGCCTTCACATGCAACACCTGGGTCACAATGGTCTCTTTGATTCCATGAGGCCCCACTGTGTCACAATGGCTCCTTGGTTCCATCAGGTTCCGCAGTGTCACCATGGTCTCCTTTGATCCGCACTGTCATCATGGACAATTGGTTCCATGAGGCCCCGCAGTGTCACAATGGTCCCTTGCTTCCATAGCTTTTACGTTGTAACAATGGACTCCTTGCTTCTATGAGCTAGCCTGCTTTTTGCAGAGGTGTCTTTGGTTCCAACAAGGCCCCGCTGTGTCTCAGTGCACCCTGGCTTCCATGTGGATCTGGAGTATCACAAAGGCTCCTTGGTTCCACCAGGTCCTGCTGTGTCACAATGGGTCCTGTGGTCCCTGAGGCCCTCCAAAACCATCGTGGAGGCTTGCTTCCATGAGGTTCCATTATGTGCCAGTGGTCATCTTGGTTCCAGGAGTTTCCTTAGTGTCACAATGCTCTCCATGTTTCCATGATTCCCCACAATGTCACAATGCTCTCCAGGCTTCCATTAGGCCCTGCTTTGCCACAATGGTCCCCTTGTTTCCATGAGGCCCCGCTGTGTCACAATGGACCTATGGTTCCGTGATGTTGCGTGGTGTCACCGTGCTCTTCTTGAATCCGCCGTGTAACCATGGACCATTGGTTCCATGCAGCCGTGTCACAATGGGCTCCTTGATTCCATGATTCCCCACGGTGTCACAATGGAGCCTTGTTTCTAGGAGGTTCTGTACTGTCACAATTGCCTCCTTGATGCCATCAGCCCCTGCAGTGTCACAATGGCTCCTTGGTTCCATGAGGAACACAAGAGCTTGGCATAAGCATTGAGCAACAGCTGCTGAACACACCTGGCAACATCTGCTTGCATCAAAAGAGGGCTTCAAGCTGACAATGGCACCAGCAGCTTCCATCTGCAACAGAGACCCAGGAAAGGACAGGCTATGCCGGTTTGGACAAATGTGGAGGAAAATATCCTCTGATAGAAGGCAGGTTACACCCAGCCCTCCCCCACCAGGTTTTTGGAAAAAAGAACTTTCCTGGGAAGAAAGTGAAAGAGATAAAAACTATTTTTTTAACAAACACACAGGAAAAGGATAACAATGCTAAATATTAAAACCTCTCGCTGTGCAGAGAAAGCTGGGATAATTTGAGAGTCCTTCTGTGTTTCGGTGGGGTCTCCTGAAACATCCATAGACAGCGAGGCCCGTGCAAAGAAACAGGGAGCGATTCTTGAGAGAAGTTTCAGAGCTCTTTCTTCTCCAGCCACATGGGCGGGGCACTGCCAAAGAACTGAGCAATCACGGCACAACCAGGGCCCTCCTCGCACAAGGCAACACAAAATAAGCAGTGCTTAACAGGATTAGGGCACATGTGAGCAGGGAGCAGGGAGACCCCGTGCCCAGGCCATGCCTCTACCCCAGGGTCCCCTCTCCCATGACCTCATGGCAGGGGGGAGGAACCCCAACACTTCCGTAGGTGCAGTCTCTCTCCTCCTCCTTGCAGCTGGCTCATGGGCCCACATTCAGGGCCCCCACCTCGGGAGAAAATTCTCCCAATGTGGTCTGATGTTGAAAGAGTCAAGAAGAGAAGAAGGGAAAAAAACCCCCAAAGTCCCAGGAAAACAAAGTTCAACTCTCCATCTCCCCCCAGAGAAAAGGAGCTGAAAACTGGCTAAAAAGAAACCAAGTTGCTTCCTCTGCTCTTGCTGCAAGCAGGATGCAGAGGAGTGTGTATGTGTGTCCTTGAACAAACGCTCTGAGAAGTTTGTCCGGTTTTTTTTCCTCTCCCCCCTCTCAGGCTCAGTTGAAAGGCACAGAAATGCACAAAGTTCACTTCTGGGCATAGAGCAGCAATAGGGGATACACATGATAAAGTCACCCCAAGACACAGGGACAGAGAATTCAGTGGAAAGACTCCGAGAATTCTGCTCCCAGAGATCATTCATTCCTGCTCACACTGACCCTTGTAGAAAGGGGACATCGTTCCCGGCAGCCTGTACTGAGCATGTGGCTCCTGAGTGGGGTTTGTTGTTTAGGAAACCTGCTCAGGCTTTTCCATTCTTTCCTTGCAAACAGGAAAACTTCTCCTGGGGCTGTGTGCAGGCAGAGCCCTGAGGAGAGCAGGTGGCACATGGTGCGCTGGGCTGGGACAGCCAGCTGCAGAGCTCAAGGGAAGAAGCCCAAAGTGTCACAATGGCTCCTTGCCTTCCCATGCAACACCTGGGTCACAATGGTCTCCTTGATTCCATGAGGCCCCACTGTGTCACAATGGCTCCTTGGTTCCATCAGGTTCCGCAGTGTCACCATGGTCTCCTTTGATCCGCACTGTCATCATGGACAATTGGTTCCATGAGGCCCCGCAGTGTCACAATGGTCCCTTGCTTCCATAGCTTTTACGTTGTAACAATGGACTCCTTGCTTCTATGAGCTAGCCTGCTTTTTGCAGAGGTGTCTTTGGTTCCAACAAGGCCCCGCTGTGTCTCAGTGCACCCTGGCTTCCATGCGGATCTGGAGTATCACAAAGGCTCCTTGGTTCCACCAGGTCCTGCTGTGTCACAATGGGTCCTGTGGTCCCTGAGGCCCTCCAAAGTCATTGTGGAGGCTTGCTTCCATGAGGTTCCATTATGTGCCAGTGGTCATCTTGGTTCCAGGAGTTTCCTTAGTGTCACAATGCTCTCCATGCTTCCATTAGGCCCTGCTTTGCCACAATGGTCCCCTTGTTTCCATGAGGCCCCGCTGTGTCACAATGGACCTATGGTTCCATGATGTTGCGTGGTGTCACCATGCTCTTCTTGAATCCGCAGTGTAACCATGGACCATTGGTTCCATGCGGCCTGGCTGTGTCACAAAGGGCTCCTTCATTCCATGATTCCCCACGGTGTCACAATGGAGCCTTGTTTCTAGGAGGTTCTGTACTGTCACAATTGCCTCCTTGATGCCATCAGCCCCTGCAGTGTCACAATGGCTCCTTGGTTCCATGAGGAACACAATAGCTTGGCATAAGCATTGAGCAACAGCTGCTGAACACACCTGGCAACATCTGCTTGCATCAAAAGAGGGCTTCAAGCTGACAATGGCACCAGCAGCTTCCATCTGCAACAGAGACCCAGGAAAGGACAGGCTGTGCCGGTTTGGACAAATTTGGAGGAAAATATCCTCTGATAGAAGGCAGGTTACACCCAGCCCTCCCCCACCAGGTTTTTGGAAAAAAGAACTTTCCTGGGAAGAAAGTGAAAGAGATAAAAACTATTTTTTTAACAAACACACAGGAAAAGGATAGCAATGCTAAATATTAAAAGCTCTCGCTGTGCAGAGAAACCTGGGATAATTTGAGAGTCCTTCCGTGTTTCGGTGGGGTCTCCTGAAACATCCATAGACAGCGAGGCCCGTGCAAAGAAACAGGGAGCCATTCTTGAGAGAAGTTTCAGAGCTCTTTCTTCTCCAGCCACATGGGCGGGGCACTGCCAAAGAACTGAGCAATCACAGCACAACCAGGGCCCTCCTCGCACAAGGCAACACAAAATAAGCAGTGCTGAACAGGATTAGGGCACATGTGAGCAGGGAGCAGGGAGACCCCCGTGCCCAGGCCATGCCTCTACCCCAGGGTCCCCTCTCCCATGACCTCATGGCAGGGGGGAGGAACCCCAACACTTCCGTAGGTGTAGTCTCTCTCCTCCTCCTTGCAGCTGGCTCATGGGCCCACATTCAGGGCCCCCACCTCGGGAGAAAATTCTCCCAATGTGGTCTGATGTTGAAAGAGTCAAGAAGAGAAGAAGGGAAAAAAAACCCCCGAAGTCCCAGGAAAACAAAGTTCAACTCTCCATCTCCCCCCAGAGAAAAGGAGCTGAAAACTGGCTAAAAAGAAACAAAGTTGCTTCCTCTGCTCTTGCTGCAAGCAGGATGCAGAGGAGTGTGTATGTGTGTCCTTGAACAAACGCTCTGAGAAGTTTGTCCGGTTTTTTTTCCTCTCCCCCCTCTCAGGCTCAGTTGAAAGGCACAGAAATGCACAAAGTTCACTTCTGGGCATAGAGCAGCAATAGGGGATACACACAATAAAGTCACCCCAAGACACAGGGACAGAGAATTCAGTGGAAAGACTCCGAGAATTCTGCTCCCAGAGATCATTCATTCCTGCTCACACTGACCCTTGTAGAAAGGGGACATCGTTCCAGGCAGCCTGTACTGAGCATGTGGCTCCTGAGTGGGGTTTGTTGTTTAGGAAACCTGCTCAGGCTTTTCCATTCTTTCCTTGCAAACAGGAAAACTTCTCCTGGGGCTGTGTGCAGGCAGAGCCCTGAGGAGAGCAGGTGGCACATGGTGCGCTGGGCTGGGACAGCCAGCTGCAGAGCTCAAGGGAAGAAGCCCAAAGTGTCACAATGGCTCCTTGCCTTCCCATGCAACACCTGGGTCACAATGGTCTCCTTGATTCCATGAGGCCCCACTGTGTCACAATGGCTCCTTGGTTCCATCAGGTTCCGCAGTGTCACCGTGGTCTCCTTTGATCCGCACTGTCATCATGGACAATTGGTTCCATGAGGCCCCGCAGTGTCACAATGGTCCCTTGCTTCCATAGCTTTTACGTTGTAACAATGGACTCCTTGCTTCTATGAGCTAGCCTGCTTTTTGCAGAGGTGTCTTTGGTTCCAACAAGGCCCCACTGTGTCTCAGTGCACCCTGGCTTCCATGTGGATCTGGAGTATCACAAAGGCTCCTTGGTTCCACCAGGTCCTGCTGTGTCACAATGGGTCCTGTGGTCCCTGAGGCCCTCCAAAGTCATCATGGAGGCTTGCTTCCATGAGGTTCCATTATGTGCCAGTGGTCATCTTGGTTCCAGGAGTTTCCTTAGTGTCACAATGCTCTCCATGTTTCCATGATTCCCCACAATGTCACAATGCTCTCCAGGCTTCCATTAGGCCCTGCTTTGCCACAATGGTCCCCTTGTTTCCATGAGGCCCCGCTGTGTCACAATGGACCTATGGTTCCGTGATGTTGCGTGGTGTCACCGTGCTCTTCTTGAATCCGCCGTGTAACCATGGACCATTGGTTCCATGCAGCCGTGTCACAATGGGCTCCTTGATTCCATGATTCCCCACGGTGTCACAATGGAGCCTTGTTTCTAGGAGGTTCTGTACTGTCACAATTGCCTCCTTGATGCCATCAGCCCCTGCAGTGTCACAATGGCTCCTTGGTTCCATGAGGAACACAAGAGCTTGGCATAAGCATTGAGCAACAGCTGCTGAACACACCTGGCAACATCTGCTTGCATCAAAAGAGGGCTTCAAGCTGACAATGGCACCAGCAGCTTCCATCTGCAACAGAGACCCAGGAAAGGACAGGCTGTGCCGGTTTGGACAAATGTGGAGGAAAATATCCTCTGATAGAAGGCAGGTTACACCCAGCCCTCCCCCACCAGGTTTTTGGAAAAAAGAACTTTCCTGGGAAGAAAGTGAAAGAGATAAAAACTATTTTTTTAACAAACACACAGGAAAAGGATAGCAATGCTAAATATTAAAAGCTCTCGCTGTGCAGAGAAAGCTGGGATAATTTGAGAGTCCTTCCGTGTTTCGGTGGGGTCTCCTGAAACATCCATAGACAGCGAGGCCCGTGCAAAGAAACAGGGAGCGATTCTTGAGAGAAGTTTCAGAGCTCTTTCTTCTCCAGCCACATGGGCGGGGCACTGCCAAAGAACTGAGCAATCACAGCACAAGCAGGGCCCTCCTGGCACAGGGCAACACAAAATAAGCAGTGCTGAACAGGGTTAGGGCACATGTGAGCAGGGAGCAGGGAGACCCCCGTGCCCAGGCCATGCCTCTACCCCAGGGTCCCCTCTCCCATGACCTCATGGCAGGAGGGAGGAACCCCAACACTTCCGTAGGTGTAGCCTCTCTCCTCCTCCTTGCAGCTGGCTCATGGGCCCACATTCAGGGCCCCCACCTCGGGAGAAAATTCTCCCAATGTGGTCTGATGTTGAAAGAGTCAAGAAGAGAAGAAGGGAAAAAAAACCCCCGAAGTCCCAGGAAAACAAAGTTCAACTCTCCATCTCCCCCCAGAGAAAAGGAGCTGAAAACTGGCTAAAAAGAAACCAAGTTGCTTCCTCTGCTCTTGCTGCAAGCAGGATGCAGAGGAGTGTGTATGTGTGTCCTTGAAAAAACGCTCTGAGAAGTTTGTCCGGTTTTTTTCCTCTCCCCCCTCTCAGGCTCAGTTGAAAGGCACAGAAACGCACAAAGTTCACTTCTGGGCATAGAGCAGCAATAGGGGATACACATGATAAAGTCACCCCAAGACACAGGGACAGAGAATTCAGTGGAAAGACTCCGAGAAT
Source organism: Aphelocoma coerulescens (assembly GCF_041296385.1). Lineage (NCBI taxonomy): Eukaryota > Metazoa > Chordata > Aves > Passeriformes > Corvidae > Aphelocoma > Aphelocoma coerulescens. The sequence goes on from NW_027183572.1 coordinate 173,166, forward strand.
TCTGCTCCCAGAGATCATTCATTCCTGCTCACACTGACCCTTGTAGAAAGGGGACATCGTTCCAGGCAGCCTGTACTGAGCATGTGGCTCCTGAGTGGGGTTTGTTGTTTAGGAAACCTGCTCAGGCTTTTCCATTCTTTCCTTGCAAACAGGAAAACTTCTCCTGGGGCTGTGTGCAGGCAGAGCCCTGAGGAGAGCAGGTGGCACATGGTGCGCTGGGCTGGGACAGCCAGCTGCAGAGCTCAAGGGAAGAAGCCCAAAGTGTCACAATGGCTCCTTGCCTTCCCATGCAACACCTGGGTCACAATGGTCTCCTTGATTCCATGAGGCCCCACTGTGTCACAATGGCTCCTTGGTTCCATCAGGTTCCGCAGTGTCACCATGGTCTCCTTTGATCCGCACTGTCATCATGGACAATTGGTTCCATGAGGCCCCGCAGTGTCACAATGGTCCCTTGCTTCCATAGCTTTTACGTTGTAACAATGGACTCCTTGCTTCTATGAGCTAGCCTGCTTTTTGCAGAGGTGTCTTTGGTTCCAACAAGGCCCCGCTGTGTCTCAGTGCACCCTGGCTTCCATGTGGATCTGGAGTATCACAAAGGCTCCTTGGTTCCACCAGGTCCTGCTGTGTCACAATGGGTCCTGTGGTCCCTGAGGCCCTCCAAAGTCATTGTGGAGGCTTGCTTCCATGAGGTTCCATTATGTGCCAGTGGTCATCTTGGTTCCAGGAGTTTCCTTAGTGTCACAATGCTCTCCATGCTTCCATTAGGCCCTGCTTTGCCACAATGGTCCCCTTGTTTCCATGAGGCCCCGCTGTGTCACAATGGACCTATGGTTCCATGATGTTGCGTGGTGTCACCATGCTCTTCTTGAATCCGCAGTGTAACCATGGACCATTGGTTCCATGCGGCCTGGCTGTGTCACAAAGGGCTCCTTGATTCCATGATTCCCCACGGTGTCACAATGGAGCCTTGTTTCTAGGAGGTTCTGTACTGTCACAATTGCCTCCTTGATGCCATCAGCCCCTGCAGTGTCACAATGGCTCCTTGGTTCCATGAGGAACACAAGAGCTTGGCATAAGCATTGAGCAACAGCTGCTGAACACACCTGGCAACATCTGCTTGCATCAAAAGAGGGCTTCAAGCTGACAATGGCACCAGCAGCTTCCATCTGCAACAGAGACCCAGGAAAGGACAGGCTGTGCCGGTTTGGACAAATGTGGAGGAAAATATCCTCTGATAGAAGGCAGGTTACACCCAGCCCTCCCCCACCAGGTTTTTGGAAAAAAGAACTTTCCTGGGAAGAAAGTGAAAGAGATAAAAACTATTTTTTTAACAAACACACAGGAAAAGGATAGCAATGCTAAATATTAAAAGCTCTCGCTGTGCAGAGAAACCTGGGATAATTTGAGAGTCCTTCCGTGTTTCGGTGGGGTCTCCTGAAACATCCATAGACAGCGAGGCCCGTGCAAAGAAACAGGGAGCGATTCTTGAGAGAAGTTTCAGAGCTCTTTCTTCTCCAGCCACATGGGCGGGGCACTGCCAAAGAACTGAGCAATCACAGCACAACCAGGGCCCTCCTCGCACAAGGCAACACAAAATAAGCAGTGCTGAACAGGGTTAGGGCACATGTGAGCAGGGAGCAGGGAGACCCCCGTGCCCAGGCCATGCCTCTACCCCAGGGTCCCCTCTCCCATGACCTCATGGCAGGGGGGAGGAACCCCAACACTTCCGTAGGTGTAGTCTCTCTCCTCCTCCTTGCAGCTGGCTCATGGGCCCACATTCAGGGCCCCCACCTCGGGAGAAAATTCTCCCAATGTGCTCTGATGTTGAAAGAGTCAAGAAGAGAAGAAGGGAAAAAAACCCCCGAAGTCCCAGGAAAACAAAGTTCAACTCTCCATCTCCCCCCAGAGAAAAGGAGCTGAAAACTGGCTAAAAAGAAACAAAGTTGCTTCCTCTGCTCTTGCTGCAAGCAGGATGCAGAGGAGTGTGTATGTGTGTCCTTGAACAAACGCTCTGAGAAGTTTGTCCGGTTTTTTTTCCTCTCCCCCCTCTCAGGCTCAGTTGAAAGGCACAGAAATGCACAAAGTTCACTTCTGGGCATAGAGCAGCAATAGGGGATACACACAATAAAGTCACCCCAAGACACAGGGACAGAGAATTCAGTGGAAAGACTCCGAGAATTCTGCTCCCAGAGATCATTCATTCCTGCTCACACTGACCCTTGTAGAAAGGGGACATCGTTCCAGGCAGCCTGTACTGAGCATGTGGCTCCTGAGTGGGGTTTGTTGTTTAGGAAACCTGCTCAGGCTTTTCCATTCTTTCCTTGCAAACAGGAAAACTTCTCCTGGGGCTGTGTGCAGGCAGAGCCCTGAGGAGAGCAGGTGGCACATGGTGCGCTGGGCTGGGACAGCCAGCTGCAGAGCTCAAGGGAAGAAGCCCAAAGTGTCACAATGGCTCCTTGCCTTCCCATGCAACACCTGGGTCACAATGGTCTCCTTGATTCCATGAGGCCCCACTGTGTCACAATGGCTCCTTGGTTCCATCAGGTTCCGCAGTGTCACCGTGGTCTCCTTTGATCCGCACTGTCATCATGGACAATTGGTTCCATGAGGCCCCGCAGTGTCACAATGGTCCCTTGGTTGCATAGCTTTTACGTTGTAACAATGGACTCCTTGCTTCTATGAGCTAGCCTGCTTTTTGCAGAGGTGTCTTTGGTTCCAACAAGGCCCCACTGTGTCTCAGTGCACCCTGGCTTCCATGTGGATCTGGAGTATCACAAAGGCTCCTTGGTTCCACCAGGTCCTGCTGTGTCACAATGGGTCCTGTGGTCCCTGAGGCCCTCCAAAGTCATCATGGAGGCTTGCTTCCATGAGGTTCCATTATGTGCCAGTGGTCATCTTGGTTCCAGGAGTTTCCTTAGTGTCACAATGCTCTCCATGTTTCCATGATTCCCCACAATGTCACAATGCTCTCCAGGCTTCCATTAGGCCCTGCTTTGCCACAATGGTCCCCTTGTTTCCATGAGGCCCCGCTGTGTCACAATGGACCTATGGTTCCGTGATTTTGCGTGGTGTCACCGTGCTCTTCTTGAGTCCGCCGTGTAACCATGGACCATTGGTTCCATGCAGCCGTGTCACAATGGGCTCCTTGATTCCATGATTCCCCACGGTGTCACAATGGAGCCTTGTTTCTAGGAGGTTCTGTACTGTCACAATTGCCTCCTTGATGCCATCAGCCCCTGCAGTGTCACAATGGCTCCTTGGTTCCATGAGGAACACAATAGCTTGGCATAAGCATTGAGCAACAGCTGCTGAACACACCTGGCAACATCTGCTTGCATCAAAAGAGGGCTTCAAGCTGACAATGGCACCAGCAGCTTCCATCTGCAACAGACACCCAGGGAAAGGACAGGCACAGAGAATTCAGTGGAAAGACTCCGAGAATTCTGCTCCCCGATGTCGTTCTGGCCCATGACACGGCTGCCATGGCTGTGAGGATGGCTCTGCTGCCGTTCCTGCCTTGGGGGAGGATGGTCTGCAGAGCGGGGCTGCCCTGGGCACTGTCAGAGGGACAGGGCAGGATGGCTCCTGCTGCCCGGGCCGGCTGCAGGCTCTGAAGGTGGGCAGGAGCCAGGGGTGCTCAGGGCTGTCCTGCAGAGCAGCTCCTGCAGCCCTGAGGGCTCTTTGCCAGGCCAGGGCATCTGCCACCTGCCAGGGGCAGCTCTCAGCCTGCCTTGGAGCTCCCCATGGGCTGTGGGGAGGAGTTGGAGGTGGAAGGAGCGACCCCCCTCAGGGCAGACTCCTCCTGCTGGGGAGGTGGTGCTGCATGGCCAGAGCTGCTCTCAGCTTTCTCTTCAAGGGAAGGGAAAGGGGCTCTCAGGTTTGTCTGTGTCACTGAGACTCCTGCACTGCCGCCCTGGGGATCAGCAGCTCTGCCTCAGATCTCCCTCAGGAAGTGCCTCCTCACACTCCTCTGCCTGCAGACAGCACCAGCAGCACCTTGGCTTGCAGCATCTCCCTTTGTCTGAGCTGCCCTTCCGGCCCTGCTGCCAGGGAGATGCCCCTGGGCAGTGCCCTGTGCTGGGAGGGCTCTGCAGGGCAGAGCTGAGCCCCCAGGGCTGGGCTGGGCTCTGGCAGCACTGGCAGGGACAAGCCTTGGACCCAGAGAAACAGCTGCCAGGAGGCACAACTGCAGGCAGCAGAGAGCCAGAGCAACCACAGCTGCACAGGGAAAGGGAGAAGGGTTTAGAGCAATGGTTTTGAAATTGGGGCCTTCAAAAAGTCACTTTATTTTTCAAGCCCATTTTAAGTACAATCACCAGGAAATAGAGGGAGGTGAAATGAGCAAAGGGCACCTGTGTGGGGACCAGCAGGTCCGACTGCACTGGGGCACAGGGAGCCCTGTTTTCCCTCAGGGCCCCCAGTGTTCCGGCTGAGAGCAACGCTGAGGATGAGGCAGCAGCACAAACCTGAGCTCAGAAATCAAAAAGCTTAGCCAAGTTCCCTCACAGGAGGAGAAGTGGTTTTGCGGGAATTCGTAAGAAAATAGAATAGAATCGATTCAGGGGAATCTGTCCCAGCTTGTCAATGCCTTCTTCCAAGAGTTCACAATGCCCAGAGGGAAGAAATGTCCAACAGCAGCTCCATCAGGCACTTCCTCCTGCTGCCATTGGCAGACACGCGGCAGCTGCAGCTCCTGCACTTCTGCCTCTTCCTGGGCATCTCCTTGGCTGCCCTCCTGGCCAACGGCCTCATCATCAGTGCCGGAGCCTGCGGCCAGCACCTGCACAGCCCCATGTTCTTCTTCCTGCTCAGCCTGGCCCTCACCGACCTGGGCTCCATCTGCACCACTGTCCCCAAGGCCATGCACAATTCCCTCTGGGGCACCAGGCACATCTCCTACTCAGCATGTGCTGCTCAGGTGTTTTTCTTTCTGTTCTTCATCTCAGCAGAGTATTCCCTCCTCCTCATCATGTGCTACGACCGCTACGTGTCCATCTGCAGAGCCCTGCACTACGGGGCCCTCCTGGGCAGCAGAGCTTGTGCCCACATGGCAGCAGCTGCCTGGGCCAGTGCCTTTCTCTATGCTCTCATGCACACGGCCAATACATTTTCCCTGCCCCTGTGCCAGGGCAATGCCCTGGGCCAGTTCTTCTGGGAAATCCCACACATCCTCAAGCTCTCCTGCTCCAAATCCTACCTCAGGGAACTTGGGCTCATCGCTGTCAGTGCCTGTTTGGTATTTGGCTGTTTTGTGTTCATTGTTTTCTCCTATGTGCAGATCTTCAGGGCTGTGCTGAGGATCCCCTCTGAGCAGGGCCGGCACAAAGCCTTTTCCACGTGCCTCCCTCACCTGGCTGTGCTCTCCCTGTTCCTCAGCACTGCCATGTTTGCCTACCTGAAGCCCCCCTCCATCTCCTCCCCATCCCTGGATGTGGCCCTGTCAGTTCTGTACTCGGTGGTGCCTCCAGCCCTGAACCCCCTCATCTACAGCCTGAGGAACCAGGAGCTCAGGGATGCCCTGAGGAAAGTGATGACTGGATACTTTTCACAAGTTAAAATCTTTCTATTTCCTTCTGCTGTGCGAGGAAAATGATGACTAGGATGCTTCTCAGAAGCAATAAACTCTCTTTTCTGCTCCAGAACCTTCAGAATGTAACTCTTTACAATCTCGGCCTTTTTTTTCCTCTTTGTCCATATTTTCATTGGTGCTTTCTCTTATTCTTTTTCTGGTGTTATTCTGCTTTATATAAAGTACTGTAGTACTACTCCTAGCATTTCTACATGAACATCTACCTTTCTTTTGAAACACAAAGACTTTCAGGAGGCTTCTTCTCTGTGCATTTGAATAAGAGCAAGGGGCTGCCCTGACCTTTGTGTCCAAGGTTTGTTCCTCAGCCCTTCTCTGGCTCTGCAGGGCCTGTGGACTCTGGCCTGTGGGCAGAGCTGGAGGGAAGAGACTCCCAGCACAGCAGCACGGCCAGGGACAATGGCCCTGCCTCTTCCCACCTCTGCTCTTCCCAGCTCCACACTCCCTTTCCCAGCCCTTCTGAGGGTGCAAGGCTGGAGTGCTCGGGCAGCTCGGTCACTGTCCTGCTGCGTGTCCGTGCTGTGACCACAGGCAGGGGCAGGCCATGGGCACTGCTGGGACACAGCCGGGCTCCAGCACAGCAGCTCCATCAGCAAAGGGCATCTCCTGAGGGCAGGGCAGGAAGGCTTCGCTCTCCTCCAGAGCTGCTGTCAGGAATGTGCCCCAGGAATGCCCTGGCAAAGCAAACCCCAGTGCCCAGGGGCAGGGGGGAGTGTGCAGGGGGGGCACGCAGCAGTGTCCTGGCACAGCCAGAGCTCCTGGGATGGACCTGAGGGAGCAGCAGAGCAGGGCCTGGGCTGGGCCTTTGTTCCGGGGACAGCCTGGGAAGGTGCCCAGGGCAAGTGTCCCACACCAGCCCCTGCCACCACCAATCCCAGCACTGGCCTCTGCCCTCACCTGCAGGAGGTTGTTTGTCCCTGCACGGAGGGACACCAAGTGCCCAGGCCAGCAGTCCGTGTTTGCTCTGTCCTGAGGAGCCTTCAGCAGTGCATCGAGTGGGTGTGGGGAGATGAACCCGAGTGAGCACAAACACCATCAGCAGCACTCGGGGCTGGCACAATTCCAGGGGCACAAACAGTGCCCTGAGGCCACTTCACTCCCAGAGTAATGTCCTCTGGGAAACCACCTGAATTCTTTGCTGGGCTGTGCTGAGAACTGCATGGAGAGAAACGTCCAGGGCAGGGAGGCTCCAGGGAAAGTGCTCAGGACAGCCAAGGGCTGCACAGAGAGACACCGGAGTGGTGGGTCTGTGGGGAGAAATCACAGCTGCCTCCCTTCGGAATCGCCCCCAGGACCTGGACAGGCCTGTGCTGTGTTCTGGGAACTGACCTGGAACTGAGGGATGTGGAAAAGGCCTTTGGTGTCAGGGATGTTGGGAAGGCTGGGCAGGCACTGGCATTTGTCCCTCAGGGATTCCATGAGGGTCCTGCCAAGATGAGCTCTGCTCCTCCTTGAAGCCCTTCACGGGCACAGAGGGCTGAGAGACCTTTCCAGGACAGGCTCAGGCCAAGGAGCCCTTGAGTCTCTCAGCCCCACGTCAGTGCCTGCTGAAATTCAATCTCCCTCCCCATCCCGCAGCAGCCCCGCATTTCCCTCCTCCAGCCTTGGTCTCCAGCACAGCCACGGGGGCTCTTGGGGCTCTTGGCTTTTCCTGCAGCCACCGAGGCCGGCTGAGCTCTGCCTTCCCCACACTCAGCCCTGCCCAGCGCAGGCAATGCACAGAAATTCCCTGTCTGTCCCTGGCCTTGCTGCCAGCCCCGGCAGCGGCTCCGCGGCCCCTCTGTGCCCCGCTGCCCCAGCCATGGTGCCACAGCCCCTGTGCAGGCCCAGCCCAGGACAGGAGCGCTGCGGGTGGGAACGGCCCCTGGGCCCTGCTGCCCACAGCAGCCTTGGGGCTCTGCGCTGCTGAGCTTTTGACGGGGTACCCTTCCTTCCCGGAGCAGGGTGAGAGAGCAGAGGAGGCTGCTGTTCTGCTGAGCTCTTTATTTCATAGTCTCACAGCTTTCTTGAAGGCAGAGTTCGAAGGGGGTTACATGATAAAGGCAAGCAGTGACAGCAAACAGCAGGAAAACACAGCTTCTTCTTCCTCTTCTATATGCTCTATATGCTCTATATATTCTGTATGCTCTATTGTCTATATGCTCTTGTCATAGGTTAGCAAGCATAGTCCCGGAAGGGATATCCTTGCTAAGGGGTGCTTACAGCTTCCTCTGGGACCTGATAGAACCTATCAGCTGGCCAGTTTGAATATGGACAATTCTTTAAGCCACTTAAAGTTGTGACCGCCTCTGTGATCCACACTTAAGAATAGACAAACTCCCCCCCAAGCTCTCTCTCGTTTCCGGCGCTGGCACAGGTGGCTGCAGGCCCCGTGCAGGGGCCAGCAGGCCCGGCCAGGCCCTGCTTGGGCCAGGCCGGGCCGGGCCACGGCCAGCCTGGAGCCATGGGCCTGTTCCAGCCGTGGAACCCCCCCCACTGCCTTGCCGTGGGCAGCCGGAGCGGCTCGGAACCCCCCCTCTCCACTGCGGCGGAGATTCAGCAAAGCGGCACCTCTGTCCGGCAGAGGTCAGGGACCAACAGCGATAAGCCACATTCCAGCTGTGAGGCCGAGGTGAGATTAACCCTTTTATTGCTGTGAAGAGCTGAAAACCTGAGGGAAGAGAGAGAGGAGATGCTTAAAGCTGAAAGTCTGTTGTGAAGCTATGATATATCAGAGTATCCTGTTGTAATTTCATGAAGATATGGGGGGTGGAGTGTTCAACTCGTAAGCAATAGGCAGATGCTGCCGCAGCTGTAATTTCATGAGAAGTTTGGACAGAGAGAGATGAACCAGATGAACCAGATGAGGACTTTTGCTCCAAAGAGGAAAGGAGAAAAACCTCAATTCCTAGACATGCTTCCAGAGATAGTTTTAAAGATGAAGATGACCCTTTGCTCCCAGGGAAGGAGAAGGGCCTCTGTTTTTCTTTGTTTCTGAACAGCTCAACCTTAAAATTGTACCCCAGAAAACTTTCAAGAGTGGACCCTCGAAAGCAGTTGCGGGAAAAGCTGCAAGTCGGGGGAAGGGACTCACATCGTAAGCAGAGAGACTCCTCTTCCTAAATGGACTGAACAATATTTGGAAGTGGGTGGCTGTCTCGGTGTGATACTGTTTTCATAGCATGAGCAAAAAGAGACTTCTCTTTCTAAATGGACTAAACCAGGTTATTATGGAAGTGGTAAACAGACTGAACATCTTAAGGGTTGTCTTTACATTGTCAGTGGGAGAAGGGAGGAAGGTGGGGGGAGGAGGAGAGTTCTAAAGGTGGTATAATTTTTTTCTTTTCTTCTTTTAGGTCTGTTAATAAACTTCTTTATATTCATTCAAGTTGGTGCCTGCTTTGCATTTCTCCTAATTCTTATCTCACAGAAGATAAACAGCAATGAGTATTTTAGACCAAACCACTACACTAAATTGGTGTTTCTGCCCGGTTACAAACCCAACCCGCGACAGCTCTATATATTCTCTGTAGTCTATACTCTATATGCTCTATACTCTATATGCTCTATACTCTATATGCTCTATACTCTAGACTCTATATTTTTTCTTGCAGAAGTGTGGATTATATTTGTTAATTGAACAATAAGATTAACACACAATTCTAGTTTTCCTTTTCTTAACCTATCCTGGTCTAATTCTAACATTCGTAAGCCTTACACCAGTGTTACACAGGTATTACACAGATTTGCAGATGCAGTTTCTATCAGCTCTTATTGTTTATGTGAACACTCCATCTAAAAAATGTGAACAGTGTAATTCTATCCATATTTTGTCTAAAGTAAAGAATTCTGTGAAAAGGTAACACTGCTGCAGTAAGAACTGTGTTTAAGGTCTCTGCTGCAGCTTTTCAATGTTTCAGGCACTCCGCATATATTTCTACTAAAGGTTAAAATATCTATATTTCTATTTCACTTTGGTGTGACTTCATGTATCTCAGCTTGTCCAAAGGTTTTAATTCAACCCCTGTGCTTTGGCTTCCCTCTGGGCCTGAGTCCAGAGGAGCTTTCACTCCAACAAAACAGAACACTACAAGAAAAGTAAATGGAGTGGGAACTCAAGAGAGATTGAATTTTCTCTGATTCAACTCAAGGATTAATGCCATAGACTTCTGAGTGGAAGAATAATTAATTCATTCTCCTTAAGACAATAAATCAAGAGAATAAATCAGACTTTTGTATCAGGTCTGAGGGAGTAGATTGCATCCAACACAAGTTTTTCCTGTAGGATTTTTATTTTATTTTTTATTTTCTCAGGAGGTTGTATCAAGGCAGAAGAATTAAATTCAAGGTATTTGTAGCAAAGAGGTCTCTGCGGAACTGATTTTCCCAAATAAACATATCCCTTACCCCATATTCCATGACGGTAAGATTTTTTAATTTTAGACTCTAGTATATTGTACTGTATGTGTATTCAGAATACTTTGCAACAGTTAAATTTGCTTAAATTTAACTTCAGACATTTACTTAATTTTAAGAATTCACCTAATTTCAGCCATCTTTTAAAAAAGTATTTTCACACTTTTTTTTTTTTTTTTGTCTGTTACCTTTTCTGTGAGGAGGATCATCATTTGGGTTTTCTCTTGGTGCCTCACTAATGCACTCTCAGAGCCATGCTCTGTGTTATTAATGTAGTAGTGGTCCGGGGTTCATGGATGGCTACTGCAGGAAACTTGATGGCCAGTAGTGAAAACAGCAAAAATAATGATGAGAGGAGCCACAGACGTTGTGATGTCTGAGAACTGTGAACTGCCAAAATCAAAAGGTCAGTACTCCTCTGGTTCAGAATGTCCTTCAGTTGGAGCTGGAACATACTTTGGGCTAAGAGCCTGAGCACAAAAGGCTGTAGCACCTATTTTGTTGAGCAGTTCCCTATTTCCCTACTCCATACTCCACTGCATTCCAGCATGTGATTTGCTGAGCTGTAGAATGTCCCTGAGTGGTATGATTGCCTGGAATGCTTGAAAATTTGGCTTCACATTCCTCAGTTTCTTTTCAGCATTTTCTCTGTTCCCCTCATTGCCTCACACCAGCCCCTGTTTTACTTCTAGATGGAGAACGAGGTTACAAAATACAACTTCTCTTCCTGTGTACTTTGAGGGGTTCTCACCTGTAATAATAAATGAAATAGTTTTCATTCCTTTTGATTCCTCCTGGTATGATGCAAAGAAAGGAAAGGTAGCTGGAACTATGGCTTTTTGGGGTGGCTGTTATACCAGAGCCCTGGATCTGTATTAGGGATATTCGTGTTGTCCAGACTGTCTCAGCAGAAAGAGGGAGGAGTGGAATGTTAATGTCAGGAGCTCATCCCTGTCCGTGATTTATTAAAAGAAGCCTAGCTTCATGTCTTTGGCCCTGAATTAAATACCTGCAGTTTGGCTGCATGAGTGTGTATCAATGTATCCCACTTCTGTGCAATGTCTGAAGGCCAGGGAACTGCCTTTGTTACCTCTCCTACTGGCACTGCTACAGGAGAAGGAAAGAAATCCAACTAATTTTTAATCAGCTAACGTGTCCCTTTTGGATACAGAATTCACTGAGAGCCATAAATACAGTGCATGGCTTCAATAAAGCATAAATGTGAATTTTAAACCACACCTGGAGCTGATGTTGCTTGGACTGAATGTGTGCACAGCCCAGTGTTTCTCCTCATCATCCCTATCATGAATTTCTGCCATTTTTCCTCTTCATTCCTGTCTGAACAAAAGCAGACTTTGTGCCACTGAGTTGAGAACATCCTTCTCAGGCTTCAGGAAACTGCCCCATCTCTTTGTTCACCATCTCGAGTGCTTTTCTCACTCCGAGAGGATGGTAACACCACAGGGACTCGTGTACTGACTGTGAGCAGCAAGCTTTGGCCCTGGTGAAACTGAAGGACCATAAGGCAAGGCAGGAATTTGTTAAGAAGTTCTCACTAATCCCTGGATTTGAGGGAATGATGGAATAAACGGCAAACCTTTTGCTTCAGGCACTGGAGCAGATGATTTTTCTAACAAATAATATTGTTTTGAGTGTTACTGAGCTCATTCACGTTGTGAGGGACTTTTTCTTTAAAGAACCATTGATTTCTTTGTACCTGAATAGCACAGCTTTTGAACAGCTGGGTGCTTTTGTGTTCCTTCTCCCGTTTATGATGTCAGTGTGCCTTTTACTGCATATCCAAGGACAGCTTTTAATTTTTCTCATTTTTAGCTTCACTTCCTAGTTTTTACAGTTAAGTGCATTTTTTATGTTGTAGGTCACCTGTCACATTTCCCTCGGGCAGTATCTGTACACTGCAAGTAATTCAGCCTCTCTCTTTCTGTTTCATCTCATGCTAATGGCTGGGAGATGTTATCTGGGCTAGCCAGGCTAAGGAACCTCCTGTTCTTGCCTGATTTTCTTTAGCTGAGAATCCTCTGGCTATCTCACTGCTCCTTGGAGTATCATGTTGCTCTGGGTTCTGCAGATAGTTATCTGAGGTGTGAACTGGCCAGATGAATTGCTGCCCTTTGTAAATGGCTCTGTTTAAATTTCTGTGCTATCTTGGACACCGCTTAAGGTGTTGGGTCCTTCTTGCTTCAGGTGCTGTAAATGGGAAGATGAGAAATTCCTTCCCATCACTGATGAAAGTCCTGGCCAATCTCCGTATCAGGGGAGATCTGTAATGTGATGAATTTCCTTTGCTGCAGTATCTGTGCCACGCTTTTCTCCCTTGTGTTTGATTGTTTATAACATACACAGATATATGTTTTACTTAGGGAAAATTTGGGAGCATGGGGTGTTCATACCTACTTGATAACATATTTTCAGTAGATATAACACATGAATGGAAAAAGGGAAGTGCAGCACAATGAGTGTGTTTTGGGTATCTCCTGCAGATGTTGAATCTGTCCACAAGAAGAGATTTTAAAGAAAGTTTTATTAATGAACATTGCATCATTACTTTTTTTATGCTTGCAGCTGCTAAGAGGGAAGGAAAGTCCCACGTCTCTCTTACACTTGTTGAAACACAGCATGATTTGTTGGTGTGTATAAATTTAAGCTAGCTATTTCTCATTTGACTTCATTTTGCTTTGGGCCAAGGTCCTCTGGAGTAACTGAAACAAAAGTAAAATGTCTGTTCTGATGTAATGATTGAATAAAATGCAAAAGGATAGCAAGTCAAATTAGATCCCCTTGCTGCTCATTGCCAGGAAGAGCTGGTTCACTAAACCAAAGCAGGATGGAAGTGATGAGCAATGTGCTTGCTTAAAGGATTCCTCTCTTGAGAGGGTGATGGTGTCACCTGGATCCTTGCAATCATCATCTGCTGCTTGCTGACAGCCTCTGAGGAACAAGCCTCAATGTCATCTGACCTGTCTGTGACCCATCGGCCTCGGGAAACAGCTGCTTCCTCTCATGCTGCGCTGGTTTGGAAAGGAAGGAAGAGGCAGGAAATTTGTTGACTTTCACCTGTGTGAGTGCTTTGGTGGCAACAAGATTGTGTCTTTTTAGGTAAGAAAGCATGTCTCCCTCTCTTAAAAAGCCTGGTGCTTGTTATCTTTGCTAAGCAATTGCAAAGAACCAATGAAATAGAGAGAGTGTTGTGGTGGATATTAACTTTTAATGATCTTACAGAACAGAGCCTCTCATAATTGGAATTCCTTAGCTCTACATAGGTATTGAAAATAAGAATGTAGTGAAGTTGCTATATACGCTAGCAGATGATTTCCAAACACTTCAACCCAAAGGATTTAAAATTTATTATGCTAAGAAATTGCTTGGGACGTGCAACTCTTAGACAGTAACTACATTTCATGCTAAATAGACATCATCTGGTTATGTTGAAATGTAAAGACTCAACTGGGGTCTTGCTGAAAGCAGTGGTAGAAGTACTGTTGGCTTCACTAAATGCAGACCTGGGCCAGTGGGAACGATCCTGGTGCTGGGAGACAACAAGGTCTGCATGGAGGCGGGGGTGGGGGAAATCACGGTCAGGGGTTGGCCGCAGTATTTTAAGAACTATAAAGGACTTGGAATGGCCTGGGAAATTCTGTTCCGGGTAGAGATGATGATGGGATGGGTCAGCATTTAGGAAATGCTGATTAAATGAAGGGCACGTAGGGAGCTGAAGACATTGTGTTAAGGTGAGGAACAAGACCGGGACACCGCGCTGGGGCCCCGCGCACTTTTCAAGCCCGGCCGCCCCCACGGGCCGGGCCCCGCGGCTCCCGCTGCCGCCCCCCAGCACGGGGCTGTGTCCCAGACCCCCCGCTCCAGCCCCAGGTTTGGGGGCGGCAGCGGAGCTGCTGGACGGAGGACGGCTGGAGGAGCAGGAGCGGGAGGAAGAGGAGGGATAAAGGGGGAGGAGCGAGAGGAAGAGGTGGTACAGAAGGGGCAGGAAGAGGAGCTTCCACGTGCATGCATCGCTCTCTGTGTCCGCAGCTCTCGGCTCCGGGAGCATCGTTCCCCTCATCCCGCAGGTGACCGGGGAGGGGCAGCTCGCCTGCGGGGTATCCGCCAGCTCCGAGGGAGTTTTGGGGCACCCCTAATCCTGAGGGGGTGGCTCCGGCACCTCTGGCCCCAGCTGAGCCCCCCCGCCCCCAGCGCCCCCCGGAGCGGAATTTGGGGAGGGGGAGGTGGGGGCGGCCAGGCCGGGCCCCCCCGCGCTGTCCCGGCGGGGGCCGAGTGCGGGCGGGAGCCCCGCGGGGCCCGGCCCTGCCCGGGCACGGCTGATGCCGCCCGCCCGCGCTCCGCACTGGTCCGGACTGGTGCTCCCAGTGCCGTGCGGGGCGGGGCCGCTCTGGGGACCCCCCAGGGCACAGCGCGGCTGCTTTGGGGCTGTCGGCAGCGCCCGGCGCTGGGCATGGGGCGTGTGGGGGCAGCTGGGGCCGCACTGGTGGCACTGGTGGTGCTGGGAGCCCCCCCGGGCGCGGGGTGAGCGGTGAGAAGGGGGGCGGAGCTGGGACCCCAAATTGAGCGAAATGGGGAATGGAACCCCCAAAGTGAGCAGGAGGGGCCTGGAACCCCCAAAACCAAGGCCGGGGGAGGGGAGATGGGGATTGGGGATGGGGAAGGTGCAGAAGGGGGGGGGCGAGAGGGGGCTGGGACCCCCAAACAAAGCGGGAGAGGGATGGGACACCCAAATTGAGCTGGAATGGGGCTGTGGATTGGGGGAACGCTGAGAAAGGGGAGGAGAGGGGAGGGAAAGGTGGGGTTGGGACAGCAGAAGAGCGGTTCCATGGGGGTGCAGCCCTGTCCCCCAGCACCTGAGCCCTGGAGCGATTCACTGGGGCTCTGGGGAAGGGAGGGATCCACACTGGGGGGTCCCCAACCCCCCTGTCCATCCCTGGAGCTGATCAGGGAGCTTCCCCCACACAGCAGGCCGTGCTGTGGCAGCCGTGGGGCAGAGTGGGTGGGAAAGGGGGGGCAGGGTGGGAGTGGAGGAGGAGTGGGAGGAAGAGGAGGGAGAGAGGAGGAGGAGGAGCTGGAGAACCACGAGGTTCCACCGCCCACCCACTGTGTCCACAGCACCCCCAGCCCCGGTAGCATCTTTCCCCCCATGCTGCAGGTGAGCGGGGAGGGGGAGCTCACCCCAAACCTATCGGGGGGTCACAAGGAGGGGTTTTTTTGGAGGGGTGTTTGGAGCTTGCAGATTCTGGAATCGAGCCCAAGCTGTCCTTGCATGTCCCTGGGAGGGATTTTTTGGGCCAGAGGGGATATGTGGATCTTACAGGACTCCAAAGCTGAGCTATAATTGCCCCTTGGGGGTCTTGGGGGGTTCATGTGAGGATTGCCCGGTACTGGCAGGGTTGGACATTGGCTTTGGGGATCCCCAGGAGAGCGGGGGGCTGGAACACGGGACCCCTGGAGTGGGGAGAGCAGAGAGGGACGATACCAGAGCTGGGGGACCCCCAAGAGCCTGGAGGGGTGGGGGGGCCTGGAGATGAGGTGGGGTTGGGATCTCTCAGCCCTAAAAGGGGCGGTGAGGAGAGGGGGGAGCCCCAAGTGCCTGGAGTGGAGGGAGGCTGAAGAGGGGGACCCTGGGACCTCTGGGAGCCAAAGCAGAATCAGGAAAAAAGGGACCTGTGGGACCCCCAAAACCCCCCAGCATCCCTAAGCAGGACTCCGGAGAGGGGGATCCCCAGGACCCATGGGACCCCCAGCAGCCCTGACAAGAGGGACCCCCAGAACCCCAAAGTGCAGAGACTAGAAAGGGGCAACTCCTGGAGGCTTTTTTTGGAGTCACCCTTGATTTTTTGTTGGTTTTATGGACACCAGGTACCCGGTGACTTCTAAAGATGGACTTGGGCAGGAGGAAGCCCCAGCCCAACACACTCATCCCTTGTTTCTCCCCAAACCAGGATTTCCCATTCCCAGCCCTTGGCCGGATGGAGGAGGAGGCTGTGAGGAAGAGGAAGATGCCCCAGGACCCCCAGGCTGGTGAGGGGGAAGTCAGTGCCCCTTTCCCCCTCTGTCCTGCTCCATCTCCCAGCCCAGCATCGCCCCCGGCTGCAGGACAACCCCGCTGCCGACGCTGTCCTGCCGGGGACGGACTGGGGGGATCTCCTTCCCCTTCCCTGTGGCACGGAGGCAAATCCCATCCTCTCCTTGTCCTTCCTCCCCCAGACAAGGAGCTGAGCACGGAGCCCAGGGAGGACAAATCCCCGCGGCAGAACCTGGTGGAAGAGGCCGTTTTGAGCGGCTCCACGGCGCAGGAATCCAACAGGGAGGAAAAGCCCCAGAGATTCCGCAGGAGGAGGGGCTGCAAACGCAGCCCAGGGTGCTCTGAGGAGGAAAGACCCACCCTGTGCCGGGAAGGCGGCCGGAGATCCAGCCAGAGGTCAGAGCTGGTGGTTCATGAGCAGCTTCACAATGGGGAGAAGCCCCACAAGTGTGGGGAATGTGGGAAGAGCTTCAGGTGGAGCTCCAACCTGATTGTCCATCAAAGGAGTCACACTGGGGAGAGGCCCTATGAGTGTGGGGAATGTGAGAAGAGCTTCAGCCAGAGATGCACCCTGATCTGCCACCAGAGGTTCCACACTGGAGAGAGGCCCTATGAGTGTGGGGAATGTGGGAAGAGCTGTGTCACAATCTCCAACCTACGTATCCACCGGAGGATCCACACCAGGGAGAGGCCCTACGAGTGTCCCTTAGTGTGGGAAGAGGTTTCAGACCAGCTCCCATCTCCTCCTGCACAAGCGGATTCACATGGATGAGAGGCACTTCCGCTGCTCCGAGTGCCGGAGGGGCTTCAAGCAAAACTCCCACCTCGTCACCCACCGGCGCATCCACACTGGGGAGAGGCCCTATGAGTGTCCCCAGTGTGGGAAGAGCTTCTCCAGGAGCTCTCACTTGACCCAACACCAACGGAGGCACCGCTAAGGGAAGCCCTGCGAGTGCCCCGAGTGCGGGAAGAGCTTTGTCCTCTGCTCCAACTCCATCTCCCATCAGAGGACCCACGTTTGGCAGAGCCCTGGTGACCCACATTCCCTGTGATCCAGGTTGGGAAGACCCCTGGCTGGTGCTCTCCACGTTCTCCTGGATCCCTGTAGGCACCTGGGTGAATGCAGGGGCAGGAACATCCATCGGGACTCAGATCAACATTGGAGACTCATTGGGAAGAGCTGATTTTTTACCTTTACACCCTAAAATTTTCATCTGCTCTGTCCAATTGTTTCTTCATGTGACTGCGGAGAGAAACAATGGACTCTACACGATTCGGTGTGAATCAGGCAGAAGCCATTTTATTGATGACCTACTGTCCCTCATATACAGTTCTTGCTTTCCCTACACGCGATGGTGCATTATTATTACTGGTTAAGGGCTATTTTCACACGCTGCTTTATGCTTTGTGATTGGCTCTTGTCTGTGTGTCACACTGTCTGTCGTGTATGTCGTGTATGTCAAACTGTCCTTCAGTTTGCATTTTCTTATCCTTTTCTTCCTTTGCTTGTTCCTCATTCACATCCTCCCCAGTGCTGCTTGTTCCTTTCTCACAACGTCGCCATGGACTCTTCCCCTGTGTAGGTGCTCAAGTCCTTCTGTCTTACGTGCTCTGGTTCTTCTGTTTTATGGCTGGTTCATGATACGTCCATTTTCTAGTAAAAACATGGTTTCCACAGTCTGGAGGCATCAATGGGTCCCACTGAGCTCCATGCCCACCACAGGCTCCTCAGGGACTCCTTGGAGGAGAGAATTGGAGGCCGGGATTGCACAAAGCTCTCAGAGACTCCCAGGCAAAAGCCAAAGTCCTTTGAAAACCCTGCAGTCCCTGGGAGCATTCAGGAGCCCCCCAGGGCCATTCCTGACCAAGGCTCCCCAGGGACTCCTTCCAGCAGATCCCTGAGGCCACTGGGATGTGGGGGAATGCTGAGGGCAGGACAAGGGGCTGACAGTGCCCAGCCTTGCTGGGGCTGTGCCCAGGAGGCCCCAGGGCCTCAGGACAAGGTGTCTCCTCCCAGCCCTTGGTGGCACAGATGCTGCTGTGCCCCAGGGCACCAAGACTTGCCTTCTCTTTGTCCCCCCTGCCATCCCTGCCTCCAGTTCTCTGCTCTGACTGCAGCCTGGGGACACTTTCTCAGTCGTGTCCCTCACTGGGACCCATGAAAACTTCCAGAAACTTTGAAGTTCAATTCTGACTTGAATCCTTGAGAGGTTTCTGCCAGTCCCTGCCAGGAACTGATGTTCAGGGCCTCAGCACCAAGCCCCGAGAGGGTCATTCCAGTCCTTGTGCTGTGTCTGTGCTGCTGAGCTGGGCCGGGCTCCTGGCACAGAGGCAGCTCCAGGCAAGCGGCAGCGCTGCAGAGAGACAGCTCTGGCCAGGAGCAGCTCCTGGGCACAGCCCAGCAGGGCTGGGGCACTGCCTGCAGCCAGCCTGGGCACAGCACAGAGGCACACAGGGCTTCAACTCAGCCGGGGCTGGGAAGGGGCTGAGAAGTGACTGCAGGAGAATCACTCTCAGCCCCTGGCACAGGAAGCCTCTGGCTGCAGGACACGGCAGCTGCAGCTCCTGGAGGGATCTCCTAAAGCTGCAACATCCCCCTGCCTACGGATTCTGTGAGTACAACTCAGAGCATCTCGAGTGCAGGGGAGGTGAAATGCTCATGAGGCTCTGATGGGCTGAGGGTTTCTGATCACTCCCAGAATATTTCCAATACAAGGATTTTGATAGAAATGAGGAAATTTCCTGAGACTTTGTTTTCAGTTTCCTGCCACTGGAGAATGGTGGGGAGGGAGGATAAATATTAAAGATGTTATGAATTTTGTCAGGTCCCTGGGACATCCGAACTGTTACTTTCAGTGATCAGCAGGTGCACAGGAGATCCCTCGTGTGCTTTCAGCCACTCCTGTGCCCATGGACAGCACCAGCATCACCTTTGCTGGACCCATCAGGCTCAGTCTGAGCTGTCCTTTCTCCAAGCTGCAAGCAGAACCTGTCCCCAGCCAGTGCCCTGCACACAGGCAGGTTTCTGTAGGGCCAAGGAGAGTGCACAGAGATTTGGGGTCTGTGAGTGCTGGCAGGGAGAGATCAGGCACAGGGAAACAGCTCCAGGAGGAAAATCCCCAGGAAGCAGAGATGAGATCAGGGGAGGAGAGAAAACAAATGCAGAAATGTGTCAGGCAGAGTTTAGAGATCCCCACAGGATCCCCTCCAGTGCAGCCCCTCCCTCTGAAGAAGCCCCCTCCCTCCTGTGCCCCCCAGCCAAGCCTCTGCCCTCAGGGCCGGGGCTCCAAGGCGTGAAGCCCCTCCTGTGCAGGCAGAGCTGCAGCAGAGCTGTGGGGCAGCTCTGTGGTCCCGGGCCCAGTTCCCTCTGCAGAGCACAGGGCTGGGAGCATCTGCCTGGCACTGGGGGGCTCTGGGAGGGGGCACCGCTGGCTCAGGGTGACGCTGGCCCAGTGCCCGACTGTGGGCAGGGCTGTCAGTGCAGCCAGGGCAGCAGCTCAATCTCCCTTCATCCAGTGCCAGCTCTGGGACTCTTGGCTCTCTCCCCGAGGTTTCCTTCCAAGCTGGGAGTTTCCTCCAGGATGCAAATCTGTCCTGGAGCATCTTTGTGTTATCTGAAAGGCCCAGAGAGAGGAGAAAAGCAGAGATGCTACAAGTGTGAAAATGCTGTTGGGTTGGTGAAATGAGCCAGGTGTGTCCTCGGCTACAAATGTGGTGCTGAGACCTTGAGAGAGGGACAGACATTTGGGGGTCTGTGGTGGATCCATCTGCTCCCAGCAGCACCTGGTGATCTTTAAGGGAAACATGGGAGGGTGAACCTTCTGCATTTGAGAAAAGTGAAACAGAGAAACTCTGAGCAGGTCAGAATGACAGAGCACCTCCCCTGAGTCTCCACTCATCATCTTGCCTTGCAAAAGTTGCTCTGTTCTCCCTGAGTGAAGCAGAAAGGTTGAGGATTTCTGATACCCAAGAATACCAGGAGAGATATGGGGGGAGCTTAAAACAAAAACCCCAGAACTCTTAAACACCAAAGGGTGTCTGTGTGTGTTCCAGGGAGGGTGTACAGGAAATGGCTTTGATTGTGGTTACAGACATCTCCTCTAACTCTTCACTGTCTTTTTCTCCGTGGCAGAACCCAATGCCCGGACACAGCCAATGTCCAACAGCAGCTCCATCAGGCACTTCCTCCTGCTGGCATTGGCAGACACGCGGCAGCTGCAGCTCCTGCACTTCTGCCTCTTCCTGGGCATCTCCCTGGCTGCCCTCCTGGCCAACGGCCTCATCATCAGTGCCGGAGCCTGCAGCCAGCACCTGCCCAGCCCCGTGTTCTTCTTCCTGCTCAGCCTGGCCCTCAGCGACCTGGGCTCCATCTGCACCACTGTCCCCAAGGCCATGCACAATTCCCTCTGGGGCACCAGGCACCTCTCCTACTCAGCATGTGCTGCTCAGGTGTTTTTCTTTCTGTTCTTCATCTCAGCAGAGTATTCCCTCCTCCTCATCATGTGCTACGACTGCTACGTGTCCATCTGCAGAGCCCTGCACTACGGGGCCCTCCTGGGCAGCAGAGCTTGTGCCCACATGGCAGCAGCTGCCTGGGCCAGTGCCTTTCTCTACACTCTCATGCACATGGCCAATACATTTCCCCTGCCCCTGTGCCAGGGCAATGCCCTGGGCCAGTTCTTCTGGGAAATCCCACACATCCTCAAGCTCTCCTGCTCCAAATCCTACCTCAGGGAACTTGGGCTCATCGCTGTCAGTGCCTGTTTGGTATTTGGCTGTTTTGTGTTCATTGTTTTCTCCTATGTGCAGATCTTCAGGGCCGTGCTGAGGATCCCCTCTGAGCAGGGCCGGCACAAAGCCTTTTCCACGTGCCTCCCTCACCTGGCTGTGCTCTCTCTGTTCCTCAGCACTGCCATGTTTGCCCACCTGAAGCCCCCCTCCATCTCCTCCCCATCCCTGGATGTTGCAGTGTCAGTTCTGTACTCGGTGGTGCCTCCAGCCCTGAACCCCCTCATCTACAGCCTGAGGAACCAGGAGCTCAGGGATGCCCTGAGGAAAATGATGGCTGGATTTTTTCAGCAGCAATGAAGTGCCGGTTTTGTTCTCCACAGCTGCAGTGTAACTCAGTGCAGGCCCAGCCTGTCTGCTCAAGTTTTTCAGAGTGGTTGTGTGTGTGCAGGGTTTCCTTTTTCATTTTGTGATAATGTTGTGCACAATGGAACTTTATTTATCCCATCACCATCCCATTACTGGGATCATTCATCCTATTTAGAATTCACTGCTTACACCTCGAATTTTACCCAGAGACAATGGAAATGAGGAATCACCTCCTCTGTGCACTTTAGCAAAATAAAGGATCCTGCAGCAACTTGTTGGTCAGAAATGCTTCCTTTGAAACCTCATCTGAATCTGGCAGGGCAGTGCCTGTGTGCAGAGGGGGAGAGAAGCTGAGTCCCAGCACAGCAGCAGGGCCAGGCAGCAGCAGCACTCGGTGCTTTCAGAGCTGCTCTGTTTGTCCTTCCACGCTGTCCTTCTGTCCTTGGGGGAGTCCTCAGCTCTGGCTGCTGCGCTGCTGTCCTGCTCTGTGGCTGTCCTGTGAGCACAGGAGGGGTTGACAGATTTGTGTTATTTAAAAGTAGACAGCAGTGGCTGGAAGTGCTGGGCTGATCAGTGAAGTTTTTCAGAATTTTATGGCCCTGGCATGTGAGTCACAGGTGGATCACAGCAAGTCCTGGAGCTGCCAACCTGAACATGAATAACAGAATGGACAAAGCTGCAGCTTAAACGTGACTTAAAAATAAATCCCCAGAGTGGCCAGCCCAGAGATCGTGGTCTGTGAACTGGAACAACCACATTACAACAGGGACTGCAGACCCACCAAAACCCCACCCAAACCCAGCTCAGAGGGGCCATGGTGGCCCCGTGGCAACCACTGGGCACCAAAGCAGTGAAGCCGTGGAGAGCGAGAGGCTCAGTGGCTGACATTTCTGTGGGACGGGGCTGTCGTGTGAGGGGTGGGGGCTTTAGATCCCAGGGGAATCATTGCCCAGGGAGTTTTTGTTCAGGTCTTTAGTGCATTGATGCTGCCTGGACTCCAGGCACCCACCAAAGCTGCTCTCTCACTCCTGTCCACAGCTGGACAGGAGAGAGAAAATATAACAAAGAGTTCATGGGTTGAGATAAGGACCAGGAGAGATCCCTCATCCAACAACGTCCCAGGCAAAACAGGCTCAACTTACAGGTATCAAGTGAATTTATTAATAACAAAATCAGAGCAGGATAATGAGAAGTGAAAGAAGAGCTTTCAAAACACCTTCCCCTCCCCTCCATCCTTCCCACCGATGGCACAGGAGACAGGGAATGGGGATTGTGGTCAGTTCATCTCCTGTGGCTTCTCCCGCTGCTCAGGGAGAGGAGTTGTTCCCCTGTGAGACCGTGGGGTCCCTTCCCACGGGAGACAGTTCTCCGTGAGTGTCTCTGACGTGGGTCCAATCTGACGAGCAGCAGTCCTCCCAAAACTGCTGCGGCGTGGGTCACTCTTCCATGGGGTCAGTTCTTCAAGGCCAGGCTGCTCCAGCCTGGGAGCAGGGCCCCTCTGCACCGGCTCTGCCCCTGGATCACAGCCTCCTGCAGGCATCCACCCGCTCCGGCGTGGGCACCTCCCCAGGGGCTGCGGGTGGATCTCTGCATCACCCAGGGATCCCCAGGGGCTGCTGGTGGATCTCTGCATCCCCAGGGATCCCCAGGGGCTGCGGGTGGATCTCTGCATCCCCAGGGATCCCCAGGGGCTGCGGGTGGATCTCTGCATCCCCCATGGATCCCCAGGGGCTGCGGGTGGATCTCTGCATCCCCCGTGGATCCCCAGGGGCTGCAGGAGCACAGCTGCTCCACCATGGTCTCACCACGGCCTGCAGAGGAATCTCGGCTCTGGCTCCTGGAGCACCTCCTCCCCCTCCTTCTCCACTGCCCTTGGTGTCTCCCTGTTGTTTCCCTCACATGTTCTCCCCTCCTCCTCTCTGACTACAAAAACCCTGTGTCCCACTATGTTTTCATTTCCTTCTGAAATCTGCTATCACAGAGGCGTTACCAGCCTCCCTCAGTGGCCCAGCCTTGGCCAGTGCCATGTCCATCTTCAGAGCCATCGGGGATCGGCTCTGCCGGACATGGTGGAAGCTTCCAGCAGCTTCTCACAGAAGCCACCTCTGTGGCCCCCCCGCTACCAAAAACCAGGCGTGCCAAACCAACACACACAGGAAGGAAAGCACGGAGCCCCAGCGCTCCAGGGCAGGTGAGAAGCAAGCTCTCGCCATGCCAAGGTCAGCCGGAGCTGCCAGGCGGCCCCAGGAGCCCAAGGCAGCCAGAGCTGTTCCATGTTCCCTTGGTTCCGTGGGCCCTGCAGGGTCACAAAGGTGTCCTTGGTTCTCTGGGGCCCACAGTGCCACAGTGGCCCCTTGGCTCCATGGAATGCCACAGGGTCACAATGGTTCCCTTGGTGCCACCAGCCCTGCAGGGTCACAACGGCCCCTGGGTTCCACGAGGCCACGCGAGGTCACAGTGGTCTCCAGAGGAAGGGCAGCACCGAGCCCCAGGGTTTCAGGGGCAGATGAGACACAGCCACCAGAGGCCAAGGCCAGCCACATCTGTCTGTCCTGGCAGGTTTGTCTGGGAGCAGCCCTTGGATATTGGGAATTTGGGAGGTGGAATCCCAGTTTTGGCCATGGGCACCTTGTCGAGTAACGCAGTTCTGTGCTCGCTGCACGAGCTCTGGTGTGCCCTCGGTCACAGAGAGTCCAGCTGCGTTACTTCTGTGCGTCGCAGAAGCAACTTTGGCATCAGGAAAAGTGCTGCTGGCTGACGTTAGTTGGGAGATAAAGGAAGAGAGAGAGGGTTCTGGTCTGGCTTCCAACAGGTTTATTGTCAGAAGTTTAGCAACCAGAACATGGCAATGATCTTAATCCGGGATCCCGTCAAGAGGCTTTTCCCTCAGTTTTAGAGGGGGGTTGGAAACCGTGGGGAAAGGGGAAAACAACCAAAGAGTTACAAGCCAGGGGGAGGATACAATTCAACAAGAACTACTGGGAGATACAACAAAGAACCAGTGAACAACCGAGTAAGAGGGAATTCTCCCGAACAGGGAAAGGCAGTTTGGAGCCAGGTGCAGCCCTGGGGGGATGTGGCTTAAGCTTCTGAGCATCGACCCAGCCTGCGAGTCTGTGTCCGGGGAAATTCAATCCACAGGAGGGTCTGGGGTTGATCGGCATCTCACTGCCCCAGCCCAGCAGTGGGCTGGGTCATAGCAACAGCTGAGAAGGATGGGTGTTTTCCACATGAAAGAAAAGCACAAAGTCTGGGTGTTTTGGGAGAAGATGAGAGGTGGCCACCATGGGTGAGGGCAGCCAGACCTGTCTCTCATGGCAGCTTTTGTCTGGGAGCAATCCTTGGATAGACAGAATTTGGGAGGTAGAATTTCAGTTTTGGCCATGGGAGCCTGGATGAGAAGGACGGTTCTTTTCCTTAGGAAGGAAAGCACGGAGCCCCAGGAGCCCCAGGGCTCCTGAGCCAGCCCCTGCTGCCCCGGGAGGGAATTTGGGGAGGGGGCAGAGGGGGTGCGCAGCCCCTGCCGGGGGATGACCCCGGCCCAGCGCCCTTCGTTCAGCACCGAGCTGGGCGTGGGGCCGCAGGAGGAAGAGGCCGATGGGAAGCAGATCCTGCAGGGGAGACAGGGCTTGGGCTCAGGGCAAGGTCCTGCCCTGCACACCTGGCTCAGGTGTGAGCCTGCCCCAGGAAGGGAGCGGGACATTCCCATCCCCACGGATCAGGGCTGGGAGCAGCACTGGGACCAGGGACATGGAAACACTGGGAGCCACTGGGACCATACTGTGGGCTACTGGGAGCTACTGGGAGCAACTGGGAATGACGGGTGTGTGCTGGAGGCAACTGGGATATACTGGGAATGAATGAGATTATGCTGGGGGCAACTGGAACCATGCTGGGGCAACTGGGGTGACTGGGAATGAGCATGCTGGGGGAAACTGGGAGCAACTGGGAGTGACTGTGTCTGTGCTGGGGGCCACTGAGGTCATACTTGCAGTGACTGGGACTGTACTAGGGGCAACTGGGAGCAAGTGGAACCATGCTGGAGGTAACTAGGATCGCACTGAGGCTGATTTGGATCATACTGGGAGTGACAAGGAGCATGCTGGGGGCAATTTGAACCATGTTGGGGGCAACTGGGATATACTGGGAGCAACTGGAACATCACTGAGGGTGACTGGAAGTGGCTGTGGGCAACTGGAATCATACTGGAAGTAACTGGGAGGACTTGGCAGTGACTGGGAGCATGCTGGGGGCAACTGGGATATTCTGAGAGAGACTGGGAGTCACTGGGATCATGCTGGGAGTGACTGGGAGCGTGGCAATGGCCTGGGCTGGCTGATGTGGGGCCTCAGGGTGTGCAGGGAGCACTGTGACACTGCGGGGCCCCTGGAACTGTTATAAACGACCCAGATCCGATATGGAAAGGAGTTCTTAAAATTTACTGAGAACTCAATAAAAATGGCAAAGCAAAAGGGGCAGCGCTGGCAGCGTGGCTGGATGCCAGAGGCTCGCCCACAGCATGGCCATCCTGCCTTTTATACCCCTGTGATTGCATCAGCCTGATGCATATTTATTTCCTGTTTTGCATAGTCCCATCCCCTTGTCAATCTTTTGGGAGCCTGCCCTGTTCTGGTGCTGTGGCCCTCAGGGTCCTCACTGGTTGGAGTCCCATTCCTTTTGTGGTGGTGCCTTCCAAGTCTGGCTGGCAACAGCCCGGCCCTTTGCCCACCCCACAGCAGTGATGTTACAGCACACAGATCATCCAGCCCCTGTAAAATCCAACCCACAGCCAGAGCACCCCAGCAACCATTGAACAGCTCTGACCATGCAGTGTTAGAACTCATGATTAATTCATAGCCCATACAACAGACGGGAAAGCCAACTCTCAATAATTCACCTGTAACAACTGAGATTCCTCCCAGCATTCTCCTGGAGTCTTTTGACCTCTAATTTGGGCACCTGAGTTGATAACCACAGGCCCACAAGGCCTTCCTTCTTCCAAGGAAGGTTTCCAGTATGTTTTTTCTCCTTTTGAGTTACATTTTTGCTCTGGAACCCACCCGAGACTCCTCCCAAGTAGGTCCCAGAGCCTTCACACCTCCTGGAGGAAGCTGAGCTCCCAAGAAACAGCCCCAGATTCCTCCAGGGAAGCTTCCAAAGACGGTTTTGCTGGTTGGAAACAGCTCTGTGTTCCAAGGTCCACTGGAGACGCTGAAAAGCGGAAAGGACTCCACTACTAAATAAGTAGTAAAGTAGGTGGGTATGCTTTATTCCAGCGCTGGGACGCACGGGGGATCGCTCCTCCAAAATCACGCGTGCCGACAGCTGCATTCAGCTTGGTATTTATTGGGTTACAAGTTCCGTATTCATTAAGTTTCCTAACAAACTCATACATATTCATCACCTAGCCCCGCCCAGCCTCGCTTCGTATTATAATGAACTCAAAAGTCATTTACATCCACGGAGCGCTTGTGCAGTGTTGTTTGGGGGTTGTGGTAGGGGTCTCTCGGGGGTCTTGTGATGAAGTCAGGGGAGTCTTCCTTGTCTGAACTTTTCACCTTTCTCTCCTGCGCATGCTCTTTTATACCTTTGGCCTGGGTTTAAGCTTTGGCACTGGTTTGAGCTAGTTTTGGGATGAGGCAGGATGTCTGTCTGAGACTCCCGCTGGTCTTATCAGCGGTCTCTTATCTTCTCTCTTCCTGCTCTGCTATGCTGACCAAGCTAGATGCATTGCTCCTGACAAACGAATTCCTCTGCTCCCCATCCCCCTGATTCAGTCCCCCCTTTTCTAAAGAGTTAGTAAATTCTTTTACTAATACTTAAATTCTTTTCCTAATGAATTTTTTGATAGGCATCTCTTAATGTTTTTCCGTGTGCGTTTGACAAAGTAGTTAGGACTGATAGTCTTTTTAGTACTCTATAGTTCCAAATAAGTAACGCGATAGACAGCGCGAGACAGGTACTAACCAAGGTTAATAAGACAATGATGGGGTGACATAACGTATTTAGGATACCAGTTGCGGTAGGTGACCACCCGAAAAGCGAGTCCCACCAGTTATGGCTTGCGTCTTGTTTTACTCTTTGCAAGATTCTGCTGATTTCTTGTGTGTTATAATGGACGGTGACTAAGGTCTTTTCCCCGTTTCTTTGGATTTCTCTCAAAATCTCTATGAGGTCCTGATGTTTTACTAATTGCTTTACTAATGTTAGGTCCATCCCAATAGGTGTGGGTAGCAATTTATGGTAAATGGTGTAGTTAGACCTTATTAATTGATGAGATACGACTGGTGCTAAATACGAAAAGTCACACCCAACAATCTTGGCAAAATTACAAATACAAAAATTAGAGTGATTCCTGGCAGTTACATTTATAACATTGTCATCTATCATCATTGAAGTGCAGGTAGTTCTTAAGCACACACAGCCTTGACCAACATATACAAGTACAGTTTTTGGTGAAGTGTCTGGGTGGATCTCAAAGTGACACATGCCTTGTTCTGTATCAAGACATATGTCTCTGGCATCAAGTGTATTACTTTCACAGATAAATCCTTGTTGTTCCCGTGTAATACAAGATTCTAAATTTACCGTTTGCCATTCTTCTCCTACCATCCGAGCCCATACTCTATGTTCAGAGGGGTAGAAAACTGTCCCTTTATGGTTTAGTCCCAATGCGACAATAGGATGAATTACATAAACTGTGGCATTCCGTATCGTAAGCACAAAGGCAGTAGCTATGTTAGTCATTGGGTCATAGGTGAAATTTACCAAGGTCCACCAGGATTGGAGCTTTCTTTCTAATTTAGTAGCATTGTTCCAAACAGCTCCTCGGATTTCAATAGGAAATACACCTTCATTACCTTCTCTTATAATTAAGGAAGCTGTGGACTGCATCTGTAATTGAGCTTGTATGCAGCTAAGGGCTAATGAGACATTGTCCTGAGCTGTGCCAAGTGTGTTTAATATCAGTTCGTGGTCCAGGCTGCTGATTTTCATGAGGTCTGGGAGTATTTTTGAGACTTGCCACTGGCTGTTTCCTAATGCTAATAGGGAAGATTGTAGGGGTTGTTTTAATTTGGTCAGGTCACTGGTTGCCGTGGCCAGTTTATTCATCAGTATCTCTGAATCAATCCCATTTATGACTCCCAGTCCTGTTCCCAGCATGCCAGTCAGGTCTCTCCACATTCTGCCCATGAGGGGGGTTTGCTTTTGCAGCCAGGCTGTCCACCCTTCAAGGGATGTTTGAATTAAAGGGGAGCAGGCTGGTTGGATTTCAGAAATGTTAATTTGCATTAGTAGTTCTACACGCTTAAGAGACCATTCTGGGTTAAACAGCAGTAATTGTTGGCCTGTGTTCCTCACTACATAAGGGCCAATCTCATAAACCTTTGGCTCAGATTTAAGTGGTGTGACCTGGGTTTGGATCTGATTGCCAGAGTAGGTCATAGTGGGCCTAGCCATGGCATTTATCTGGAATTTGAATGAGAGCCCATTACTGTCTTGGCCCCAAAGACAAACTACTTCAACAGTCTGTACTAATGTAAAATTATACCAACAGTCTGCTTCACTTGCGTAACTACAGATTTCACGGTGTTTGTCTGTAGAAGTAGTTGAGACACTGATTTGGGTTGCTTTTCTGTGAGTAGTTCCATTAATCATTCGGCATCCAATCTTGATTTTTTCTCCTACAGTCCCCTGGAGCTGCCAAGTTCTTTGTTTTTCCCATTCTTGCTTTGTATACACTTGGTTTCCGTGTATGACTATAGTCAACAGGTTTAAATTTTTTAAATCAGAATATTTCCCCATGAGTCCAGTAACCCGCATAAAGGCTTGGGACCATATGTCTTCTCTCCTATGAGTAACTTCCTGGCTGAAGGTTACAATTATAACTGTAAGAAAAACAATTTTCCGGGTTATACTTGTGTGCCACCCTAACATTTTCATTTTGTCCGGGTAAACTTCAATTTCAGTTCATCATCCCCAGGGGTCACTTTCCAAGGGGTCTCTGGAGCCTTCTTTACTCGGGTATGGTGAATCCAGGCACTCTGTTCTCTGATCTTAATCGCGGTGTAAGTGGTGAGGAGCACCTGGAATGGTCCTTCCCACTGTGGTTCCAGAGTCTTTTCTGTAAGAGACTTAACATATACATAATCTCCAGGCTGAATGCCATGTACAGGACCGTCCAAGCTTCGACTTCGAGTTCCAGCCACATGTTTTCCAATTTCTCTAAGCTGTTTATCTAAAGCAATCATGTAGGTGGTTAGCGTTTCTTCCCCTGTTTGGGTAGATACTCCTTTCTGTACCCCATATGGTCTCCCATAAAGTATTTCAAAGGGACTTAGCTTTTCCTTAATTCTGGGCTTGGTCCGAATTCGTAACAATGCAAGTGGAAGAGATTGGGGCCAGGGTAGGTTAGCTTCTTGCCCTAATCTCACAATTTGCTGTTTAATCAAATGGTTCATTTTCTCTACTTGGCCACTCGACTGGGGATGGTATGGAGTGTGGAGTTCCCAATCTATGCCTAAATGTCGGCTAGTTTGTTGTACCACCCTTGAAATAAAATGTGGTCCCCTATCTGATGACATTGTGGCTGGAACTCCGAAGCGTGGTATTATTTCTTGTAGTAACACCTTGGTTACTTCTCGAGCCTTAGCGGTCCTAGTAGGAAAGGCTTCTGGCCATCCTGAAAAAGTATCTGTTAGCACTAATAAATATCGATACCCCCCTTTTCTTGGAAGTTCTGTGAAATCAATCTGCCACTGCTGTCCCGTCCCATGGCCTCTCCCAATCTGGCCCAATTTTGGTTTAGGGGTATTTTTGGGATTAGTCTGGAGGCAAAGGTTGCACTGTCGGGTTACTTGCATAACAGTTTCGTATAAGTTTCTGGCGATAATTTTCCCAATTAAGTAGCTATATAAGGCATTTGTTCCCCAGTGTGTTTTCTGGTGTTCCTCTCTAACTACGGCCCATAGCAAATGAGAGGGAATAACTACTTTTCCTCCTGCAGTGATAGCCCATCCCTCTTGGTTAAATGTTCCCTTTTCATCTTTAATCAATTTCTTGTCTTTTTTATTATATGTTGGCTTACCCTCTAGGGAAAGTTGTCCATCTGGGATCAAGGCTTCAGTTGTTGTTACTTCACCTTTTGCTGCTTCTTTTGCCTCTGTCCGCCAGTTCATTCCCTTCTTCCAATTCTGAGCTCACCTTTTGATGTGCCCTAATGTGCATGATTGCTACTTTCTCAGGTAGCTGGACTGCTTCCAACAGCTGCATTATTTCTCGTGCATGTTTGATGTTCTTTCCATGTGAATTTAACAGTCCTCCTTCTTTCCAAATGGCCCTGTGTGCGTGCACAACTCCAAACGCATACCTTGAGTCTGTATAGATGTTTATTTTCTTTCCTTTTGCCATCTCTAAGGCACGAGTTAGGGCGATTATTTCAGCCTTTTGTGCAGAGGTGTTTGTTGGCAGGGGTCCGGATTCTATCACCTCCTGGCAGGTGGTAACTGCATACCCAGCATGTCGCTTTCCACTGATGATGTAGCTGCTCCCATCAGTAAACCAGGTCTCTGTTTTGTCTAAAGGGGTATCCTTCAGATCCGGGCGGCTGGAGTAGGTGGCTTCGATAGTCTCCAGGCAATCATGGCGTACTGGTTCTCCCTGATTTCCACTGAGAAAGGAAGCTGGGTTGACAATGTTAGTTACCACTATTTCTACATCATCTTGTTCCACCATGATGGCTTGATATTTCAGGAACCTTTGTGGGGAGAGCCAGTGCCCACCTTTCACTTCCAGCACCGCAGACACCGTGTGGGATACCAGTACAGTCATTCTCTGACCCAAGGTGAACTTGCGTGCTTCTTGGATGTTTAGCACGACTGCTGCAACAGCTCTGAGGCACCCAGGCCATCCTTTGGCTGCTGCATCTAGCTGCTTAGAGAAATAAGCAACTGCCCGTCGGTATGGGCCCAGGTCCTGTGCTAGTATTCCCAGGGCGATCCCTTGCTTCTCATGGGAAAATAGAAAGAATGGCTTACTCACGTCTGGAAGTCCTAGAGCTGGAGCTGACATGAGGGCATTCTTTAGCTGGCTGAAGGCCCATGTAGCCTCCTTTGTCCACTGGAGATCTCTGCTTTCCTTTGTAATGAGTTCATATAATGGTTTCACGAGCAGCCCGTAATTGTAAATCCACAATCTGCACCACCCCGTCATCCCCAGAAAAGTCCGTAACTCTTTCGCTGTCTGGGGTTTGGGGGTTTGGCATATCGCTTCTTTGCGATCTTGCCCCAAAGTTCGTTGTCCAGCACTGACTTCATAGCCCAGATAGATCACTTTCCGTTTCACCACCTGAGCCTTTTTCTTGGATACCCTGTACCCTTGGAGTCCCAAGAAGTTTAAGAGGCTTACCGTCCAGGCTGTGCAAGCTTCCTCTGTTCGGGTAGCTATTAGGAGATCATCCACGTACTGCAATAGCTTCCCTTCTCCTGGTGGGGCTTCCCAGGACTCTATGTCTTTTGCGAGCTGTTCTCCAAACAAGGTGGGACTGTTCTTAAATCCCTGAGGCAACACCGTCCATGTGAGCTGGGTTTTGCACCCACTCTTAGGGCTTTCCCATTCGAATGCAAAAATTTTCTGGCTGGCTTCATGGAGAGGGAGGCAAAAGAAGGCATCCTTTAGATCTAAAACAGTAAACCAGGTTAGTTCTGGTGTTAAGCATGTTAACAGAGTGTAAGGGTTTGCCACCACAGGATAGAGATCCTCAGTTATCTTATTAACAGCCCGTAAATCCTGGACCACCCGGTAAGATCCATCAGGTTTACGGACAGGCAGGATAGGAATATTAAAATCAGATTGGCACTCTTTTAACAATCCCAACTGTAAGAATTTTTCAATTATTGGGCCAATTCCTTCCCTGTCTTCCCTTTTAAGGGGGTACTGTTTAATTCTAACTGGTTGTTTCCCTTCTTTGAGTTTGATCTGTATTGGGGTTGCATTTTTGGCTCTCCCAGGTACATCTGTAGCCCAGACTCCTGGGAACACTTGGCTTATTATCTCTTCCCTGATTTCCTCCACAGGGCCTTTGGTTGTTAATATTAGGCTCAGTATTTCTACGTACTGTTGGTCATTTACCTCCAGAATAACTTCCCCATTCCTAAAAATAATGGTTGCTTGTAATTGTTCTAATAAATCTCTTCCCAAGAGTGCTTTTGGAGAATTGGGTAAATATAGAAACTTGTGAATACCCCATTGTTTCCCAATTTTATATTTCAATGGCTTACAAAAATAAGCTTTTTCAGATTGGCCAGTTGCTCTGTGTACCACAATATAGTCATCCTCCACAGGCATTAAAGCTTTATTTAAAACTGAATATGCTGCCCCCGTATCCACCAAAAATTCTATTTCTTTTTCCTTGTCCCCTAGCTTCATTATAACCCGTGGATCTGCTAGGGTGGAATCCCCCGGCCCTCTTCAATCTTCTTTCACATGTGCAACCACCCTCCCCCTTCCTCGGTTTCCTCTGTTCTGGCGGTCTTCTTGTCTTCTTTCTGGGCACTCATTTTTCCAATGGCCGGACCTTCCACAAATCGCGCATTGGTCTCTACCTAGCCGGGGTGGGCCCTGTCTGGGAGGTCCTCGTCTGGGGGGTCCTTGTCTAAGTTTTCCTCTATTCCCTTCTTCTACTACTGCTACTAATCTCCTCATCCCTTGCTTGTAACTTTCTTCTCGATTACTGAATACCCTCCAAGCTGCATCTAATAGAGTTTCTAAATTCCTCCCTTCTGGCCCCTGAAGTTTCTGTAATTTACGTCTGATATCTCCTGTGGATTGCCCTATAAACAAAGATACCAGCTGTTGTACCCCTACCTCGGTCCCAGCATCCAGCGATGTGTTACGGCGCATTGCATCCCTCAGACGATCCAGGAATTCGGATGGTCACTCGGAAGGACCCTGTCTTATTGCGTACAAAGCTGACCAGTTTAGGGTCTTGGGAATAGCCCTTTCCACCCCTTTTGCTATCCATTCTTGATAACCTTTTAATTTCTTTAATTCAGCTGTTCTATTCGGATTCCAGTGTGGTTCCTGGAGTGGGAAGTAATCTTTTACATCTAATTGTTGCGTTTTGTAATAATCCTCTGCCAAGTCTCGAGCTGTTTTCAAAACTAACTGTCTTTCTGTCTCTGTTAGTCCACCCAATAATAATTGTATATCAGCCCAATCTGGATTATGCTGTTTAATTATAAGTCGCAAGCGCTCAGCGGTACCCGCTGGATCATTTCGGTAATTTTTGGCAATATTATACCATGCATCCAGGTCAGCAGTAGAGAAAGGTACTCTAATCAACATTGTATCCCCATCAGGTGCCACCGCCTCTCTCAGGGGTGCCATCAGTACCTGTTTCCTGGTTCGGGACGAGACAGGACTGCCCGGGGGAGAGGGGGTTGGCACTGGTGTTCCTTCTGAGTCCGCATCCTCTTCCTGTCTCCTAAGGGGAGGCTTAAGCAAATCGGTTAATTCATCATCATCTTGTCCCTGAGCTGCTGCTTGATAGACTTTGTCTGACCTTGTGCATCTCTGGCCTATGCTGCACGATGAGCAGCAGCGCTTAATTCTTCTTTGGCCCTTTTTATTTTCTTTTTCCAGAGCTAACACCATAGGATCACTGGGGGGTTTGATTCCACAATCTCTCTGCCATTCAGGGTGTTTTTGGAGAGAGAAAAATGCATCAACGTAGGAAACTTCTTCCCATTTACCTTCCCGCCTCAGAAACAGCATTAGCTGAAGCAAAGTATTATAATCTAAAGTTCCATTAGATGGCCATTTGGCTTCATTTTCTAATTTATACAGTGGCCACCACTGGGTACAATATTTTATAAGGGTTCTTTTATTTTCTCTGCCTCCAGCTCCTACTATCTCCTTCCAATGGGCTAGAATACAGCTGAGCGGGCTTGCTCTGGGGATTTCCTTACTTTGTCTGGTTCCCATCCCATTTGAGCATACTCAAATGCTGTGCCACCCCCTTTGGGTCACCTGTATCCTGTGCCTTTTGCCAAGGCTGCTTTGCTGCTTGAAATCTCCTTTTTTTTTTTTTTCCCCCAGCTTCCACAAAATCTGCACTGAGCTTACACCCACACACAAAGCAGGGAGTCCTTTCTATCACTCGAGCAGATAGGACACATGAATGGAGAGAGCTTCGTCCCCTAGTGTTATCTCGTTTCCACCCAAATCTTTCTTCACACTCTCTCACAGTTCTTTCCCAATTTTCTTCCCGAACCTCCCAAACCTCAGGCACCAAATGCGACTTCCCACACACAATCTTTAAAATCTCAGGCTCAAAATACAAACTTTACACTGCATTAATATCCATGCAACCTGCCACCCTCCCGTTGAATAAAAGGTTCTGATACATCCACAAGAACAAGCTATTCCACGTACTCTTTCAAACTCTAAATTCTCTGCTGCTGGTTGCTCTCAATCAAAAGCACTAATCTTCCTGCAGAGGTTCTCCCAGTCAAGATTCCAAATTCAACGAACAAGCACTCTTCCAAACAAATGTCTCAATATCACACTCTCAAACAACACACGGCAACACGCAAGCTTCCTGTTTTACAAACGAAGAGGCGACCTAATACACACCCACACCCATAAAAGCAGTCCGACAGCAACCAATGTCTGCACAGACATAAAAGCAACACAACAACATTCAAACCAGCTACTAGTAGCAAAAATGTTCACAACACTCACTTGTAATAGCTTCAGGGTCCCGCTTATACTTTCCCAACACAGTAACAAGTTCCACTGGGACCCCCCTGGAATCACCCGATCCACTCTCAGGATCGCGAGCGGCCGCTCTATCGGTCGGCGATTCCCCCTTGCCGGCTCCGTAGCCGGTTGCTTGCAAGCCCCACCTTTACCCTCACAGGGACTGTGCTGTGCGTGGGACGTCTCCTCACGGCTTACCAGCAGCCCTGGCCACGCGTACGACTTACCGGCACCTTAAATGCAAAACATACCGTTTGTCCATAGCTTCAGCAGGTCGTTGTCTGTCCGCAGCAGTGAGCGAGCTGAGGGGAGGAGATCCTCCAGGAAAGCCCTGGGGCGCGCCTAGGATGTCCTCTCCTCAGTCAATCCTGCAGCCGGACAGAGTTTCTCCTGGCTGCTCGCCAAATGAAAAGCGGAAAGGACTCCACTACTAAATAAGTAGTAAAGTAGGTGGGTATGCTTTATTCCAGCGCTGGGACGCACGGGGGATCGCTCCTCCAAAATCACGCGTGCCGACAGCTGCATTCAGCTCGGTATTTACTGGGTTACAAGTTCCATATTCATTAAGTTTCCTAACAAACTCATACATATTCATCACCTAGCCCCGCCCAGCCTCGCTTGGTTTTATAGTGAACTCAAAAGTCATTTACATCCGCGTAGCGCTTGTGCAGTGTTGTTTGGGGGTTGTGGTAGGGGTCTCTCGGGGGTCTTGTGATGAAGTCAGGGGAGTCTTCCTCGTCTGAACTTTTCACCTTTCTCTCCTGCGCATGCTCTTTTATACCTTTGGCCTGGGTTTAAGCTTTGGCACTGGTTTGAGCTAGTTTTGGGATGAGGCAGGATGTCTGTCTGAGACTCCCGCTGGTCTTATCAGCGGTCTCTTATCTTTTCTTCCTGCTCTGCTATGCTGACCAAGCTAGATGCATTGTTCCTGACAAACGAATTCTTCTGCTCCCCATCCCCCTGATTCAATGCCTCCTGGAATCTCCCAGAGTCTTTCCATCTCTGGTTTAGGTGCTTTATATCCCAGCTGGGATCCCAAGGCTGCTCCCAGTTGGGTACCTGAGGTGATTTTTCTCTTTTGAAGGAAAGTGCATCCCTTGGGATGCAGATGGAGCCTTCTCAAACATTGCCTGGAGGTTTCAACTCTGATTCCAGGACCTGAAGTCCTGGGTAGCAGCCCCACACTGCTCCAGTGCTGGTACCAGAGACGATATTTTGATTTTTGCAGTTCCTGGATCTTCCTGGATCAACCTGAGGCTCCTGCTGGGATTGTCCTGGAGTGTTTAAGATGTGATTTCAGGATCTGAAATGTCTTCTGTCAGCCCCAGACTCCTTCAAGGCAGGTACGGAGATGATTTTTCATTTTCATAGATTCTGCAGGCTCTGTGAGTGGGCTGCTGCTGGACGCAGAGGCCGCCTTGGCGCCCTGGTGCAGGGCGGGCACAGGGCTGGGCAGCGCCCCTGGTGCTGCCGAGTGCCGGGCAGGGCTGGCCGGGGCCGTGGCGCTGGCAGGGCTGCCCGGCTGCAAGGGCCGGCCAGGAGAGCAGCGGCCCCACTGCGGCCCTTGTCCCTGCCAAAGCCCCCAGGCCAGGCCAAAATGGCTCGGCTGCTGCTGGAGCTGTGGGGCTGCAGGGCCATGGCGGCCCCTCCTTGTCCACATGGAGGGACGAGGCCCGGCCCTGGCAGCCCTGAGGCGGCTGCTGCTGCAGCTGAGACCGGAACAGGAGGAGCAGGAGCAGGAGGAGGGGGCTGAGGGGGAGGAGGGGGCTGAGGGGGAGGAGGAGGCTGAGGGGGAGGATGACGAGGAGGAGGATGAGGAGGAGGAGGCAGACGAGCAGGACGAGGAGGAGGAGGAGAAGGTGGAGAAGGAGGAGGTAGAGGAGGAGGAGGAGGAGGAGGAGGAGGAGGAGGAGGAGGAGGACGAGGAGGACGAGGAGGAGGAG